>NW_027525470.1:0-19276 GCF_052094955.1 Ictidomys tridecemlineatus | reverse complement strand
CTGCAAAAGTCCTGCTGCACTCCAGTGTCCAAACTCTACTCTCTGCAACTGTCCTTCTGCACCAGAGTCTCCAAACTCTGCTATCTGTAAGATCCTTCTTCACTCCAGTTCCAAACTCTGCTCTCTGTAACATTCCTTCTCCACTCCAGAATTTATCCTCTGCTTTCAGCAAGTGTCCTGCGGCACCCCAGTCTCCAACATCTGTCCTCTGCAACAGTCCTTTCACTTCCAAGTTTCCAACATTTGCTCTCTGTAAGAGTCCTTCTGTACCACAGTATCCAACCTCTGCTCTCTTAATCATGCCTTCTGCACCCCAGTCTCCAAACTCTGCTTTCTGTATCAGTCCTTCTGAACCCCAGTCTCAAACCTGTGCTCTCCGTATCTATCCTTCTACACCTCAGTCTCTAACCTGTGCTCTCTGTAACCTTCCTTCTGCACCCCAGTCTCCAACCTCGGCTCTCGGTAACAGTTTTTCTATAACGCAATCTTCAAACTCTGGTCTCTGTAACTATCCTTCTGCACCCCAATTTCCAACCTCTTCTTTCTGTAACAGTCCAGCTGCACCTACGTCTCCAAATTCTGCTCTCTGTAAGATCCTTATGCAACCCTGTATTTAACCTCTGCTCTCTGTAACTGTCCTTCTGCACCCGAATCTTCAAACTCTGCTCTCTGTAACGGTCCATTATGCACCCCAGTCTCCAACATCTGTTTTCTGCAACAGTCCTTTTTCACCTCAGTCTCCAACCTCCTCTCTCTGAAACAGTCCCTTCTGCTCCCCAGTCTCCAACATATGCTCTCTGTAACAGTCCTTCTTTACCCAGTCTCCAAACTCTGCTCTCTATATCAGTCCTTATGCACCACAGTCTCCGACCTCTTTTCTCTGCAACACTCCTTCTGCACCACAGTCTCCAAATTCTTCTCTCTGCAATGATCATTATACACCTCAGTCTCCAACATCTGCTCTCTGTAAGATCCTTCTACAACCAGTCTCCCAACTCTGCCTCTCTAAGAGTTTTTCTGCACAACTTCTCCCAACTCTCCTCTCTGTAACAAGCGTTTTGCACCCAGTCTCCAAAGTCTGTTCTCTATAAGAAGCCTTCTACACCTCAGTCTTCAACCTCTGCTCTCTGCAACAGTCCTTCTTCACACCAGTCTCCAACATCATCTCTCTGCAACAGTCCTTCTGTACCGCAGTTTCCAACATCTGCTCTCCATAACTTGTCCTTCTGTACCCCAGTCTTCAAACTCTGCTTTTTGTATCAGTCCTTCTGAACTCCAGTCTAAAACCTCTGCTTTCTGTATCTATCCTTCTGCACCTCAGTCTCCAACCTATGCTCTCTGTAACATTCCTTTGGCACCCGAGTCTCCAACCTATGCTCTCTGTAAAATTTTTCTATACAGCATTCTCCAAACTCTGGTCTCTGTAACGGTCCTTCTGCACCCCATTTGCCAACCTCTGCTTTATGTAACAGTGCTTCTGCACCTCAGTCTCCAACCTCTGCTCTCTGAAACAGTCTTTTTGCACAACAGACTCTAAAATCCGCTATCTGCAACAGTTCTTCTGCACAGCAGTCTCCAACCTCTGCTCTCTGTAACAATCCTTCTGCACCTCAATCTCCAAACTCTGTACTCCTCAACGTTACTTCTGCATCTCAGTCTCCAACATCTACTCTCTGTAACAGTCTTTCTGCACCTCATTCTTCAACCTCTGTAGGATCCTTCTCCAACCCAGTCTTTAAACTCTGCTCTCTGTAACAGTCCTTCTGCACCCCAGTCTCCAAACTCTGCTCTCTGTAAGGGTCCTTCTCCACCCCAGTCTCCAACCTCTGCTTTCTATATCAGTCCTTCTGCACCACAGTCTCCGACCTCTTCTCTCTGCAACACTCCTTCTGCACCACAGTCTCCAACCTGTGCTCTCTGCAAAATTTTTTCTGCACCCCAGTCTCCAACCTGTGTTCTCTTTAACAGTCCTTCTGTACCCCAGTCTCCAAACTCTGCTCTCTGTAACGATCTTTCTGCAACACAGTCTCCACCTCTGCTCTCTGCAACGATCCTTCTGTACCTCAGTCTACAAACTCTGTGCTCTCTAACAGTCCTGCTGCACCTCAATCTCCAAACTCTGCACTCAGTAAGATCCTTGTAAAACCCAGTCTCCAAACTCTGATTTCTGGATCAGTCTTTCTGCACCCCAGTCTCTAACCTCTGCCCTCTCTAATGATCCTTCTGAACCCCAGTCTCCATGCTCTGCTCTCTGTAACAGTCTTTCTCTACCGCAGTCTTCAAACTCTGCATTTTGTATCCGTCCTTCTGCACCCAAGTCTTCAACCTGTTCTCTCTGCAATGATTCTTCTGCACCCCAGTCTCCAACGTCTTCTCTCTGAAACAGTCCTCCTGCACCCCAGTCTCCAAACTCTGCTCTCTGTAAGATTCTTCTGCACCTCAGTTTCCAAACTCTGCTCTCTGTAACATTCCTTCTCCACCCCAGTCTCCCACATCCGCTCTTTTTAACTGTCCTTCTGCACCTCAGTCTCAAACCTCTGTTTTCTGTGACAGTCCATCTGAACCCAAGTCTCCAACCTCTGTTATCTGCAACAGTCATTCTGCACCTCATTCTACAACCTCTGCTCTCCGCAACAGTCCTTCTGAACCACAGTGTACACCATCTGCTCTCTGCCACATTCCTTCTGTGCACTAGTCTCCAATCTCCACTCTCTGTAACATTCCTTTTATACTGCAGTCTCCAACCTCTGTTCTTTGTAACGGTCATTATGCACCCCAGTTTCCAAAGTCTCCTTTCTGTATCTGTCCTCAACCCAGTCTCATAACTCTACTCTCTGAAACAGTCCTTCTGCACATCTGTCTCAAAACTCTGCTCTCTGCAACAGTCTTTCTTCATCCCAGTCCCAAACCTCTGCTCTCTGCAACAGTTCTTTTACACCCCAGTCTCCAACATCTGCTCTCTGCAACAATCCTTCTACACCTGTGTCTCTAAACTCTACTGTCTGTAACTGTCCTTCTGCACCTCAGTCTCTAACCTCTGCTCTCTGTAAGAGTCCTTCTTTACTCCAGCTTCCAACATCTCCTCACTGCAACCGTCCTTCTGCAACCTAGTATTTAACGTCTGCACTCTCAACAGTCCTTCTGCATCTCAGTCTGAAAACTCTGCTCTCTGAAAGTATCCTTCTGCACCCCAGTCTCCAACCTCTGCTCTCTCTAACAATCCTACTGCACCTCAGTCTCCAAACTCTGCCCTATATAAGATTCTTCTGCAACCCAGTATCCAAACTCTGCTCTCTGTAACAGTCCACCTGCTCCCCAGTCTCCAAACTCTGCTCTCTGTAAAAGGCCTCCTGCACCCCAGTCTTCAAACTCAGCTCTATGTAACAGGCCTTCAGCACCCCAGTATCCAACCTATTCTCTCTGCAACGATCCTTCTACACCCCAGTCTCCAACATCTGAACTCTGCAACAGTTCTTCTGCACCCCAGTCTCCAACCTCTGCTCTCTTGAAGATCCTTATGAACCCAGTTTCCAACCTCTGCTCTCTGAAATAGTCCTTCTATACCCGTCTCCAAACTGTGCTCTCTGTAACAATGCTTCTGCTCATCAGTCTCCAACCTCTGCTCTCTGCAACTGTCTTTCTACACCTCAGTCTCCAACCTCTGTTGTCTGCAATAGTCCTTCTGCACCCCAGTGTGCAACCTCTGCTCTCTGTAAAAGTCCTCTGTACCACAGTCTCCAACTTCTGCTCTCTGTAACGCTCCATCTGCACCGCAGTCTCCAAACTCTCCTTTCTATATCAGTCATTCTGCACCCTAGTCTCCAAACTCTGCTCTCTGTAACAGTCCTTCTGAACTTCATCTCCAACCTCTTCTCTCTGCAACAGTCCTTCTGGACCTCAGCTTCAACCTTTTCTCTCTACAACAGTCCTTTTACACCCAAGTCTCCAATCTCTGCTTTCTATAACAGTCCTTCTGCACCCCAGTCTCCAATCTCTGCTCTCTGTAAGATTCATCTGCACCCCTGTCTTTAACCTCTGCTCTCTGTAACAGTTCTTCAGCACCTCAGTCTCCAACTTCTTCTCTCTGTAACAATCCTTCTTCAAGTAAGTCTCCAACCGCTGCCTTCAGCAACGGTCCTTCAGCACCTAAGTCTCAAAACTCCATTCTCTGCAACAGTTTTTTCCGCACCCCAGTCTCCATCCTCTGCATTCTGCAACAGTTTTTCTGCACCCCAGTCTCCAACCTCTGTTCTAAGCAAAAGTATTTGTACACCCAAGGCTCCAAACTCTGCACTTTGTAACAATCCTTCTGTACTGCAGGCTCCAACCTCTGCTGTCTGTAATGGTTCTTCTGCACCCGATACTCCAAACTCTACTTTCGATATAAGTTATTCTGAACCCAAGTCTCCAACCTCTGCTCTCTGTAACAGTCCTTCTTCACCTCAGTCTCAAACCTCTGCTCTCTGCAACAGTCCTTCTGCACCCCAGTCTCCAACCTCTGCTCTCTGCAACAGTCCTTCTACACCCCAGTCTCCAAACTCTGCTCTCTGCAAAGATCCTTCTGCACCCCAGCCTCCAACGTCTGCTCTCTGCTACAGTCCTTCTTCACCCCAGTCTCCAAACAGTGCTTTCTGCAACTGTCCTGCTGCACCCCAGTCTCCAACCTCTTCTCCAGGTAACAGTTCTACGGCACCCCAATCTCCAAACTCTGCTCTCTGTAACATTCCTTCTTCTCCCCAGTCTCCACACACTGATCTCTGTAACAATCCTTTTGGACCTCAGTCTTCAACCTTTGCTCTCTACAACAGTTCTTCTGCTTCTAAGTATCCAATCTCTGTGCTCTACAAAAGTTCTTCTGCACCTCTGTCTGCAAACTCTGTTCTCGGTACGATCCTTCTGAAACCCATTCGTCAAACTCTGCTCTGTGTAACAGTCCTTCTAAACCCCAGTCTCAAAACTATGCTCTCTATAACAGACCTTCTGCACCCCAGTCTTCAACCTCTGCTTTCTGTAACAGTCCTTCTGCACCCCAGTCCCCAATCTGTGCTCTCTGCAACGATTCTTCTTCACCCTAGTCTCCAAACTCTGCTCTCTGTAACAGTCCTTCTGCACCCCAGGTTCCAATATCTGCTCTCTACTACAGTCTTTCTGCACATCAGTCTGAAATTTCTGCACTCTGAAACAATCCTTCTGGACACCAGTTTCCAACCTTTGCTCTCTGAAACAGTCCTTCTGAAACTCAGTCTCCAAAATGCTCTCTGTAAGATCCTTCTGCAACCCTGTCTCAAAACTGTGCTATCTGTAACAGTGCTTCTGCACCCCAGTCTCCAAACTCTGCTCTCTGCAACGATACTTCTGGACCCCAGTCTCCAACGTCTGCTCTCTGCAACAGTCCTTCTGCACCACAGTCTCCAACCTCTGCTCTCTGTAATATTTTTCTGCACTCCAGTATCCAGACTCTGCTCCTTGTAACATTATTTCCACCCCCCCAGTCTCCAACCTCTGTCCTCTGAAACAGTACTTCTGCTTTCCAGACTCCAAGATCTCCTCTCTGTAACAGTCCTTCTGTACCGCAGTCGTTAACCTGTGCTGTTTGTAAGGTTCCTTCTACACC
This sequence comes from Ictidomys tridecemlineatus, assembly GCF_052094955.1. Taxonomy (NCBI): domain Eukaryota; kingdom Metazoa; phylum Chordata; class Mammalia; order Rodentia; family Sciuridae; genus Ictidomys; species Ictidomys tridecemlineatus. The sequence goes on along the minus strand of NW_027525470.1, from coordinate 13,662 downwards.
CCAGTCTCCAACCTTTGCTTTCTGTATCAGTCTGTCTGAACCCCAGTCTCTAACCTCAGTTCTCTGTATCTAACCATGTGCACCTCAGTCTACAACCTGTGCTCTATGTAAAAATCCTCTGCACCCCAGTCTCCAACCTCTTCTCTCAATAACAGTCCTATAGCGAAGTCTCCAACCTCTGCTCTCTGTAACAGTCCTTCTGAACCTGAGTCTCCAAACTCTCCTATGTGTAATAGTCCTTCTAACCTTAGTTTCCAACGTCTGCTCTTTGTAACCGTCCTTCTTGACCTCAGTCTGAAACCTCTGCTCTCTGCATGATCCTTCTGCTCCCCTGTCTCAAACCACTGCTCTCTGTTAATGTCCACCTGCACCTCAGTCTCCGAACTCTGCTGTCTATAACAGTCCTTCTGCACCCCAGTCTCTAATCTCTACTCTCTGCAACAGTCCTTCTGCACCCCAGTCTCGAACACCTGCTCTCTGCAACAGTCTTTCTGAACTTCAGTCTGAAAACTCTGCTCCCTTAAACCACCCTTCTGCACGCCAGTCTCCTAATTCTGCTCTCTGTAACAGTCCTTCTGCACCTCATTCTCCAAAGTCTGCTCTCTGTAAGATCCTTTTACAACCCAGTCTTTAAACTCTGCACTTTGTAACAGTCCTTCTGCACAACAGTCTCCAAACTCTGCTCTCTGTAACAAGACTTCTGCAACCCAGTCTTCAAACTCTGCTCTCTGTAAAAGTACTTCTGTACTGCAGTTTCCAAACTCTTCTCTCTGTAATGGTCTTTCTGCACCCCACTCTCCAACCTCTGCTTTCTTTATCAGTCCTTCTGCACTCAAGTCTCCAACCTCTGTTCTCTGTAAGCGTCCTTCTTCACCTCAGTCTCCAACGTCTGCTCTCTGCAACAGTCCTTTGGCACCCCAATCTCCAACCTCTGGTCTCTTCAAAAGTCCTTCTACACCCAAGTCTTTAACCTCTACACTCTGCAACAGTCCTTCTGCACCTCAGTCTCTAACCTCTTCTCTTTGCAAAGGTCTTTCTGCACCTCAGTATTCAACATCTGCTCTCTGTAACAGTCCTTCTGCACCCCAGTCTCAAAAATCTGCTCTCTCTAACAGTCCATTGGCACCCCAGTCTCCACCCTCTGCTCTCCGCAATGATCCTTTTACACCCAAGTCTCAAAACTCTGCATAACAGTCCTTCTGCACCTCAGTCTCCAACCTCTGCTCTCTGCAACAGTCCTTATGCACCACAGACTCCAAAATCCGCTATCTGCAACAGTCCATCTGCACTTCAGTCTCCAACCTCTGCTCTCTGTAACAATCCTTCTGCACCTCAGTCTCAAAACTCTGTACTCCTCAAGGTTACTTCTGAACCTCAGTCTCCAACATGTACTCTCTGTAACAGTCTTTCTGCACCTCATTCTTCAACCTCTGCTCTCTGTAGGATCCTTCTGCAACCCATTCTACAAACTCTGCTCTCTGTAACTGTCCTTCTGTACACAAGTCTCCAACATCTGCTCTCTGCACCGATCCTTCTTCAACCCAGTCTCCAAACTCTCCTCTCTGCAACAGTCCTTCTGCACACCAGTCTCAAACATTTGCTCTCTGCAACAGTCCTTGGGCACCCTGGTCACCAATCTCTGCTCTCTGTAAGATCTTCATGTACTCCAGTCTCCGAACTCTGCTCTCTGTAACAATCCTTCTGCACCCTAGTCTTCAACATCTGCTCTGTGCAACAGTCCTTCTGCACCTCAGTCTGAAAACTCTGCTTTCTGCAAAGATTCTTCTGCACCCCAGTCTCCTACCTCTGCTCTGTGTAGCAGTCCTGCTGCACCTAAGTCTCACAAGTATGCTCTCTCTAAGATCCTTCTGCAACTTAGTATTTAAACTCTGCACTCTGTAACAGTCCTGCTGCAAAACAGTCTCAAACCTCTGCTCTCTGTAACAGGATTTCTGCACCCCAGTCTCCAACCTGTTCTCTCTGCATCGATTCTTCTCCACCCCAGTCTCCACAATCTGCTCTCATCAAAACTCCTTTTGCACCCCAGTCTCCAAACTCTGCTCTCTGAAAGATCCATTTGAACCCCAGTCTACAACCTCTGCTCTCTTTAACAGTCCTTCTGCACACTAGTCTCCAAATTCAGCTCTCTGTAACTGTCCTTCCGCACCTCAGTCTGCAATCTCTGCTCTCTGTAACAGTCCATCTGCACCTCAGTCTCTAAAACCTGCTCTCTGTAACACTCCTATTACAACCCAGTCTCCAAACTCTGCTCTCTGTAACAGTCCTTCTGCACCCCAGTCTCCAACATCTTCTCTCTGCCACAGTCCTTCTTTACCCCAGTCTCCAAACAAAGCTCTCTGCAAAGATCCTTCTAGACCCCAGTCTCCAACGTCTGCTCTCTGCAACAGTCCTTCTGCACCGCAGTCTCCAACCTCTGATCTCTGTAAGATCTTTCTGCACTCCAGTTTCCAAAATCTGCTCTCTTTAACACTCTTTCTCAACCACAGTCTCAAACCTCTGATTTCTGTGATGGTCCTGCGCCACCCCAGTCTCAAAACTCTTTTCTCTGTAACAGTCCTTCTGCTCCCCAGTCTCCAATATCTGCTCTCTGTAACAGTCCTTCTGTATTGCAGTATCCAACCTCTGCTCTCTGTAATGGTCCTTCTGCAACCCAGTCTCCTACCTCTGCTTTTTGAATCAGTTTTTCTTAACCCCAGTCTCCAACCTTTGCTCTCTGTATCTCTCCTTCGGCACCTCAGTCTCCATCATGTAATTTCTGTAACAGTCCTACTGCACCCCAGTCTCCAACCTCTGCTCTCTGTAACAGTCCTCCTGTACTGCAGAACCCGACCTCTGCTCTCTATAACAGTCTTTCTGCACCCAAAACTTCAATCTCTGCTTTCTGTGTCAGTCCTTCTGCACGCCAGTCCCCAACCTCTGCTCTCTGTAACAGTCCTTCTGCAACTCAGTCTTCAACCTCTCCTCTCTGCAACAGTCCTTCTGCAACACAGACTCCAAAATCCGCTATCTGCAACAGTCCCTCTGCACCCCAGTCTTCAACCTCTGCTCTCTGTAAAAATCCTTCTGCACCTCAATCTCCAAACTCTGTACTCCTCAACGTTACTTCTGCACCTCAGTCTTTAACATCTAGTCTCTGTTACAGTCTTTCTGCACCTCATTCTTCAACCTCTGTAGGATCCTTCTCCAACCCAGTCTCCATACTCTGCTCTCTGTAACTGTCCTTCTGCACACCAGTCTTCAACCTCTGCTCTCTGCATCGATCCTTTTTCACCCCAGTCTCCAACCTCTGCTCTCTGTAACAGTCCTTCTGCACACCAGTCTCCAACATCTTTTCTCCGCAAGAGTCCTTTTGTATCTCAGTCTAAAACTCTGCTCTCTGCAACGATCCTTCTGCACCTCGGTCTCCTACATCTTCTCTCTGCAAGGCCCTACTACAACCCTGTCTCCAAACTCTGCTCTCTGTAACAGTCCTTCTGCAGAATAGTTTCCAACCTCTGCTCTCCATAACAGGAATTTTGCAACCCAGTCTCGATACTCTGCTCTCTGTAACAGGCCTTCAGAATCCCAGTCTCCAACCTCTTCTCTCTGCAATGATTTTCTCCACCCAAGTCTCCAACCTCTGCTCTCGGCAACAGTCCTTCTGCACCATAGTCACCAATCTCTGCTCTCTGTAAAATCTTTATGCACTCCAGTCTCCAACATCTGCTCTCCATAACAATCCTTCTGTGCCCCAGTCTTCAACATCTGCTCTCTGCAACAGTTCTTCTGCACTTCAGTCTGAAAACTCTGCTCTCTGCAAGGACACTTCTGCACCCCAGTCTCCTACCTCTGCTCTGTGTAACAGTCCTGCTGCACCTCAGTCTCACAAGTCTGCTCTCTCTAAGATCCTTCTGCAACTTAGTCTTTAAACTTTTCACTCTGTAACAGTCCTGCTGCACAAGAGTCTCCAAACATTGCTCTTTGCAACAGGACTTCTGCAACCCAGTCTCAAACCTCTGCTCTCTGTTACAGGCCTTCTGCACCCCAGTCTCCAACCTCTTCTCTCTGCAATGATTCTTCTCCACCCTAGTCTTAAACATCTGCTCTCTGCCACAGTCCTTTTGCACCCCAGTCTCCAAACTCTGCTCTCTGTAACAGTCCTTCTGCACACTAGTCTCAAACATCTGCTCTCTAAATCAGTCCTTCTGCAACTCAGTCTGAAAACTCTCCTCTCTGCAATGATCCTTTTGCACCTCAGCCTTTTACCTCTGCTTTCTGTAAGACCCTTCTGCAATCCAGTCTCCAAACTCAGCTCTCTGTAACAGTTCTTCTGCACAACAGTTTCCAACCTCAGCTCTCTGTAACAGGACTTCTGCAACCCAGTCTCGAAGCTATGCTCTTTGTAAAAGTGTTTCTGCACCCCAGATTCGAAACTCTGCTCTCGGCCACAGACCTTCTGCACCCCAGTCTCCAACCTCTGCTTTTTGTAACAATCCTTCTGAATCCCAGTCTTCTACTACTGCTCTCTTTAATATTCTTTCTGCACCTCAATCTCCAACATCTGCTCTCTGCAAAGGTCCTTCTGCACACCTGTCTCAAAACTCTGCTCTCTGCAAAAGTCTTTCTGCACCCCAGTCTCCAAAGTCTTCTCTCTGCAACAATTCTTCTCCATTCCAGTCTCCAAACTCTGCTCTCTGCAACAGTCCTTCTGAAACCTAGTCTCCAACATCTGCTGTCTGTAAGAGTCCTTCTGCACCCCAGTCTTCACCCTCTGCTTTCTGTATCAGTCCTTCTGCACCCCAGTCTCCAACCTCTGCTCTCTGCAACAGTCTTTCTGCAACATCTGATGTCTGCAACAATCCTTCTGCACCCCAGACTCCAACCACTGCTCTCTGAAAAAGACATTCTGTACTCCAGTCCAACCTCTGCTCTCTGTAACCTTCTTTCTTCACCAAAAACTCCAATCTCTGCTTTCTCTATCAGTCCTTCTGCACTCCAGTCTCCAAACTCTGCTCTCTGTAAGAGTCCTACTGCACATCAGTCTCCAACATCTTCTCTCTGTAAGATCCTACTGCACCCCAGTATCCAAACTCTGCTCTCTGTATCATGCCTTCTCTACCCCAGTCTCCAACATATGCTTTCTGCAATGGTCGAGCTGCACCCCAGTCTAAAACCTCTGTCCTCTGCAACAGTTTTTCTGCTCCCCAGTCTCCAACCTCTGCTGTCTGTAACAGTCCTTCTGTACCGCAGTCTCAAAACTCTGCTCTCTGTAAAATTCTTCTAAAAAACAGTCTCCAAACTCTGCTTTCTGTAACAGTACTTCTGAACCCAGACTCCAAACTCTGCTCTCTGTAACAGTCCTTCTGCACCCAACTCTCAAACCTCTGCTCTCTGTAACAGTCCTTCGGCACCCCCAGTCTCCACCCTCTGCTCTCTGTAACAATCCTTCTGCACCCAAGTATCCAACGTCTGCTCTCTGCAACAATCCTTCTTCACCCCAGTCTCCAAACTTTTTTCACTGGAAGACACTTCTGCACCCAAGTTTCCAAACTCTTCTCTCGGTAACATTCCTTCTGCACCACAGTCTCTAACGTCTACTCTATGCAATGGTCCCTATGCACCCCAGTCCCCAACCTTGTTCTCTGCAACAGTTCTTCGATACCGCAGTCTTCAACCTCTGTTCTCTCTAAGGTTCCTTCTGCACCCCATTATCCAAACTATGCTTTCTGTAACAGTCCTTCTGCACCTCACTCTTCAACCTCTGCTCTCTGCAACAGTCCTTCTTCACCCGTCTCCAAAATCTGCTTTCTGCAACAGTCCTTTTCCACCCCAGTCTCCAACTTCTGCTCTCTGTTACCATCCTTCTGTACTTCAGTCTCCAACCTCTGCTCTCTGTAATGGTTTTTCAGCACCGCAGTCTCCAAACTCTGCTTTCTGTATCAGTCCTTCTGCACCCCTGTCTCTAAACTCTGCTCTCTGTAACAGTCCTTCTGCACCTCAGACTCCAGCCTCTGCTCTCTGCAACAGTCCTACTGCGCCCCAATCTCAAATCTCTTCTCTCTGCATCAGTCCTTCTGCACCTCAGTTTCCAAACTCTGCTCTCTGTATGATTGTTCTGAAACCCAGTCTCCAACCTCTGCTATCTGCAATGGTCCATCTGCACCCCACTCTCCAAACTCTGTTCTCCACAACAGTTATTCTGCACCCCAGTCTTCAAACTTTGCTCCCTGTAATAGTTCTTCTGTACCACAGTATCCAACTTCTGTTCTCTGTAAGGGTCCTTCTGCACCTCAGTCTGCAACCTCTGCTCTCTGCAACAGTCCTCCTGCACCCTAGTCTTCAACCTCTGCTCACTGCAACATTCTTTCTGCAGCCCAGTCTCCGAAATCTACTCTCTGCAATATTCTTTTTCCACCCCAGTCTCAAACCTCTGCTCTCTGTAACCGTCCTTCTGTACTGCTGTCTTAAACCTCTTATCTCTGTAACGGTCCTTCTGAACCCCAGTCTCCAAAGACTGCTTTCTGTATCAGTCCCTCTGCACCCCGGTCTAAAAATTATGCTCTCTGTAGCAGTCCTTCTGCACCTCAGAATTCAACCTCTGCTCTCTACAACAGTCCTACTGCGGCCCAATCTGCAACCTCTGCTCTCTGCAACAGTTCTTCTGCACCTCAGTGTTCAAACTCTCCTCTTTGTATGTTACTTCTGAAATCCAGTCTCTGACGTCTGCTATATGCAATGGTCCTTCTGCACCCCAGTCTCCAACCTCTGTTCTCTAAAACAGTTATTCTGCACCCCAGTCTCTAACATCTGCTCTCTGCAACAGTCTTTCTCCACCTCAGTCTCATACTTTGCTCTCAGCAACGGTCATTCTGCACACCAGTCACCAAGCTCTGCTTTCTGTATCAGTCCTTCTGCACCCCAGTCTCCAACCTCTGCTCTCTCATAGACAGTCCTCTGACCTCAGTCTCTAAAACAGTCCTTCTTCACCTCAGTCTCCAACCTCTGCTCTCTGTAACAGTCCTTCTGTACCTCGTCTCCAAACTCTGCTCTCCATAAGAATCCTTTTGCAAGCCAGTCTTAAAACTCTGCTCTCTGTAACTGTCTTCTTTACCCGAGTCTCTTGAACTACTCTCTGTAATGGGCTTCTGCACCCGAATCTCCAACCTCTGCTCTCTGCAAGGGTCCTTCTGCACCTCAGTCTCCAAACTCTTCTCTCTGTAACAGTGCTTCTGCACCTCAGTCTCCAACCTCTTCTCTCTTTAACATCCTCCTGCAACCCAGTATTAAACCTCTGCTCTCTGTAACAGTCCTTCTGCACATCAGTCTCCAAACTCTGCTTTCTGTAACAGGCCTTCTGCACCCCAGTCTCCAACCTCTGTTATCTGTATCAGTCTTTCTTCATTCCAGTTTCCATCCTCTGCTCTCTGTAACGATCCTTCTGCACCACAGTCTCCAAGGTATGCTCGCAGTAAGATCCTTCTGCACACCTGTCTCCAACCTCTGCTCTCTGTAACACTCCTCTGTACCAGAATCTTCAACTTCTGCTCTCTGTAAGGGTCATTTCTGCACCTCAGTCTCAGACTTCTTCTCTCTGCAACACTCCTTCTGCATCCCAGTCTTCTAAGTTTGCTCTCTGCAATAGTTTTTCTGCACGTCAGTAGTTAACCTGTGCTTTCTGTTTAAGTCCTTCTGCACCCAGTCTCCAACCTGTGCCTCAGTAAAAGTTCTTCTGCTAAACAGTCTCCAACCTCTGCTCTTTCCTAACCATCTTTCTGAACCCAAGTCCAAATTCTTCTCTCTGCAACGATCCTTCTGCACCACAGTCTCCAAAGTCTGCTCTCTGTAACAGTCCTTTTGCACCCCAGTCTTCAAACTCTGCTTTCTGTAACCGTCATCTGCATCTCAGTCTCCATCCTCTGCTCTATGCAACATTTCTTCTTTACCCAAGTCTCCAACATCTGCTCTCTGAAAAAGTCCTTCTAAACCCTAGTCTCCAACCTCTGCTCTGTGTTACAGTCCTTGTACAGCCCAGTCTCCATACTCTGCTCGCCCCAAGGATACTTCTGCAGCCCAGTCTCCATCCTCTTCTCTCTGCAACTCTCCTTTTGCACCCCAGTCTCCAGCATCTGCTCTCTGCAACAGTCCTTCTCCACCCCAGTCTCCAACCTCTGCTCTCTGTAACAGTCCTTGTACAGCCCAGTCTCCATACTCTGCTCGCACCAAGGATCCTTCCTCACCACAGTCTCCATCCTCTTCTCTCTGCAACTCTCCTTTTGCACCCCAGTCTCCAGCACCTGCTCTCTGCAACAGTCCTTCTCCACCCCAGTCTCCAAACTCTGCTCTCTGTAAGAGTCCTTCTGGACCCCAATCTCCAAACTCTACTCTCTGTAACAGTCCTTCTACACCCCAGTCTAAAACCTCTGCTCTCTGCAAAAGTTTTTCTGCACCCCAGTCTCCAACCTCTTTTCTCTGTAACTATCCTTCTGCACCTCAGTCTCCAACCTCTGCTCTTTGCAAGGGTCCTTCTGCACCTCAGTCTCTAACCTCTACTCTCTGAAACAGTGCTTTTGCACCTCAGTCTGCAACCTCTGCTCTTCGTAAGATTTTTCTACACTCCAGTCTCCAAACTTTGCTCTCTGTAATAGGCCTTGGGCACCCCAGTCTCCAACCTTTGCTCTCTGTATCAGTCCGTCTGCACCCCAGTCTCCAAACTCTGCTCTCTGCAATGATTCTTCTGCACCCCAGTCTCCAACCTCTGCTCCCTGAAACAGTCCTTGTGCAACCCAGTCTCCAACATCTGCTCTCTGAAACAGTTCTTCTGTACCCCAGTCTGAAAAATCTGCTCTCTGCAACAATCCATCTGCACCCCAGTCTCCAAACTCTGCTCTCCGTAACAATCTTTCTGTACCTCTGTCTCCTACCTCTGCTCTCTATAAGATCCTTCTGAAAACAAGTCTGCAAACTCTGCTCTCTGTAACAGTCCTTTTGCACCCCTGTCTCCAAACTCTGCTCTCTGAAACAGGCCTTCTGCATCCCAGTCTCCAACATCTGCTCTCTCTAAGAGGCCTTCTGCACCCCAGTCTCCAACCTCTACTCTCTGCAACGATCCATCTGCACCCCAGTCTCCTACCTCTGCTCTCTAAAACAGTCCTTCTACACACCAGTCGCCTAACTCTGCTCACTGTAAGATCCTTCTGCACACCAGTCTCCAACCCCTGCTCGCTGAAACAGTCCTTCTGGAACCTAGTCTCCAAACTCTGCTCTCTGCAACATTGCTTCTGCACCCAGTATCAAAAATATGCTCTCTGTAAAAGTCTGTCTACATCCCGGTCTCCAACCTCTGCTCTCTGTAATAATTTTTATGCACCCCAGTCTCAAACATCCGCTCTCTGTAACAGTCCTTCTGCCCCGCAGTCTCCAAACTCTGCTCTCTGTAAGATCGATTAGAACTTTAGTCTCTTACCTCTACTCTCTGTAACAGTTCTTCTATACCTCAATCTCCAAACTCTTCTCTCTGCAACAGTTCTTCTGCACCCCAGTCTCCAACATCTGCTCTCTGTAACACTCTTTCTGCATCTCAGTCTCCAAACTCTGCTCTCTGCAACAACCTTTCTCACCCCAGTCTGCAAACTCTGCTCTCTGCAGCGATCTTTCTGGACCCCAATCTCCAACGTCTGCTCTCTGCAACAGTCCTTCTGCACCACAGTCTCCAACCTGTGCTCTCTGTAAGATCATTCTGCACTCCAGTTTTCAAACTCTGCTCTCTAACATTCCTTCTAGACCCCAGTCACCAACCTCTGCTTTCTGCAAGGGTCCTACGGCACCCCTGTCTCCAAACTCTGTTCTCTGTAACAGTCTTTCTGCTCCCCAGTCTCCAGTATCTGCTCTCTGTAACAATCCTTCTGTACTGCAGTCACCAAACTCTGCTCTCTGTAACGGTCCTTCTGCACCCCAGTCTCCAACCTCTGCTTTCTGGATATGTCCTTCTGATCCCCAGTCTACAACCTCTGCTCTCTGTGTCTATCCATCTGCACCTCAGTCTCCAACCTGTGATTTCTGTAACAGTCCTACTGCACCCAAGTCTCCCACCTCTGCTCTCTGTAACAGTCCTTCTATACCGTAGTCTCCAACCTCTGCTCTCTGTAACGGTCCATCTGCACCCCAATTTCCAACCTCTGCTTTCTGTAACAGTCCTTCTGCACCTCAGTCTTCAAACTCTGCTCTCGGTATCAGTCCTTCTACGCCTCAATCTCCAACTTCGGCACTCTGTAACAGTACTTCTGCACCTCAGTCTGAAATCTCTGCTCTCCATGATCCTTCTGCACCCCAGTTTTCAACCACTGCTCTCTGTAGCAGTCCACCTGCACCTTAGTCTTCAACCTCTGCTCTCAGTAAGATTCTTCAGCAACCCAGTTAACACTCTGCTCTCTATAACTGTCCTTCTGCACCCCAGTCTCCAACCTCTCCTCTCTGTAACATGCCTTCTGTACACCAGTCTACAAATCTGCTCTCTGTAGCAGGCCTATTGCACCGCAGTCTGCAAACTCTGCTCTCTGCAACGATCCTTCTGCACCCCAGTATTTAAACTCTGCTCTCTGCAATGATCCTACTGCACCGCAGTCTCCAACCTCTGATCTTCAGAACAGTCCTTCTGCACCTCAGTCTACAAATTCTGCTCTCTGTAAGATGCTTCTGCACCGCTGTCACCAAACTCTGATCTCTGCAACAGTCCTTCGGCACCCTATTTTCCAACATCTGCTCTCTTTTACAGTCCTTCTGCACCCCTGTCTCAAAACTCTGCTCTCTGTAACAGTTCTCCTGTATTGCAGAATCCAAACTCTGCTCTCTGTAACGGTCTTTCTGTACCCCAGACTCCAATATCTGCTTTCTGTATTAGTCCGTCTGCACCCCAGTCTCCAACCTCTGCTCTCTATAACAGTCCTTCTGCACTTCAATTTCCAACCTGTGCTCTCTGCAAAAGTCCTTCTACATCGCAGTCTAAAACCTCTACTCTTTGCAACAGTCCTTCTGCACAAAAGTCTCCAACCTCTGCTCTCAGCAAGGGTCCTTCTGCTCCTCAGTCTCTAACCTCTACTCTTCGTAACAGTGCTTCTTCACCTCAGTCTCCAATCTCTGCTCTCTGTAAGATGCTTCTGCCACCCAATCTCCAAACTCTTCTCTCTGTAACAGTCCTTAATCACCCCAGCCTCCAAACTCTGCTCTCTGTAATAGGCCTTCTGCACCCCAGTCTCCAACCTCTGCTCTCCTTATCAGTCCATCTGCACGCCAGTCTCTAACGTCTGCTCTCTGCAATGATCCTTCTGCACCCCAGTCTCCAAACTCTGTTCGCTGCAACAGTCCTTGTACAATCAAGTCTACAATATCTGCTCTCTGCAAATTTTTTTCTGTACCTCAGTCTGAAAACTCTGCTCTCTGCAATAATCCTTCTGCACCCCAGTCTCCAAACTCTGCTCTCTGTAACTGTCCTACAGCACCTCAATGGCAAACGTCTGCTTTAAGCAACAGTCCTTCTGCACCTCAGTCTCCAACCTCTGCTCTCTGCAACATTGCTTCTACACCCCAGTATCAAACCTTTGCTCTCTGTAAAAATCCGTCTGCACCCCAGTCTCCAACCTCTGCTTTCTTTAAGGATCCTTCTGCACCCAAGTCTCCAACCTTCGCTCTCTGTAACAGTCCTTCTGCATCTCAGTCTCCAAACTCTTTTCTCTGCAAGATACTTCTGAAACCCAGTCTCCAACCTCTCCTCTCTGTAACAGTCCTTCTGCACCCCAGTCTTTAACCTCTGTTCTCTGCAAATGTCCTTCTGCACCTCAGTCTCCAAAATGTGCTTTCTGCAACAGTCCTTCTGAAAACAAATCTCCAACTTCTGCTTTTGCAACATTCTTTCTGCACCCCAGTGCCAACCTATGCTCTCTGTAAAAGTCCCTCTGCACCCCATCTCGAACCTCTGCTCTCTGCAACGATCCTTCTGTACCTCAGTCTCGAACCTCTGCTTTCTGAAACGATCCTTCTAAACCCCAGTCTGAAAACTCTGCTAGCTGCAACAGTTTTAGTTAACGCCAGTCTGCAACAGTTCTACTGTACCTCAGTCTGAAAACTCTGCTCTCTGCAATAATCCATCTGCACCCCAGTCTCCAACCTCTGCTCTCTGTAACAGTCCTTCTGTACCTCAGTCTCCAATCACTGCTCTCTGCAACAGTCCTCCTACACCCCAGTCTCCATATTCTGATGGCCCCAACGATCCTTCTGCACCCCAGTCTCCAAACTCTGTTCTCTACATCAGTTCTGATGCACCCCAGACTCCAACCTCTGCTCTCTATAACAGTCCTTCTGTACCACAGTCTTCAACCTCTGTTCTCTGTAAGGGTCCTTATGCATCCCAGTATCCAACCTCTCCTTTCTATATCAGTCGTTTTGAACCACAGTCTCCAAACTCTGCCCTCTGTAAGAGTGCTTCTGCAACTCAGTCTGCAAACTCTGCTCTTTGCAAGAGTCCTTGTGCACCCCAGTCTCCATCCTCTGCTCTCTGCAACAGTCCTTTTTCACCACAGTCTCCAACATCTTCTCTCTGCAAAGGCATTTTCCACCCCAGTCTCCAAACTTTGCTCTCTGTAACAATCTTTCTGTACTGCATTCTCCAACCTCTGCTCTCCGTAAGGGTACTTCTGCATTCGAGTCACCAACCTCTGCTTTCTGTTTCAGTCCTTCTGCATCCCAGTCTCCAAACTCTGCTCTGAGTAACTGTCCTTCTGCACCTTATACTCCAACCTCTGATCTCTGCTACAGTCCTTCTGGACCCCAATCTCCAACCTCTACTCTCTGCAATAGTCCTTGCACATCCCAGTCTAAAACCACTGGTCTCTGCAACAGTCCTTCTGCACCCCAGTCTCTAACCTCTGCTCTCTGTAACAATCCTTCTGCACCTCAGTCTCCAAACTCTGCTCTCTGCAACGGTCCTTTGCACATCAGTCTCCAACTTCTACTCTTTGTAACAGTGCATCTGCACCTCAGTCTCCATTCTCTGCTCTCTGTAAGATCCTTGTGCAACCCTGTCTCCAAACTCTGCTCTCTGTAACAGTCCTTCATCACCCCAGTCTCCACATTCTGCTCTCTGTCACAGGCCTTTTACACTCCAGTCTCCAACCTCTGCTCTCTGTATCAGTCCATCTGCACCCCAGACTCTAACGTCTGCTCTCTGCAACGATTATTCTGCACCCCAGTCTCCAAACTCTGCTCGCTGCAACAGTCCGTGTGCAACCCAGTCTACAACATCTGCTCTCTGCAACAGTTCTTCTGTACCTCAGTCTGAAAACTCTGCTGTCTGCAACGATTTTTTTGCACCCGAGTCTCCAACCTCTGCTCTCTGAAACAGTCCTTCTGCCCCTAGTCTCCGAACTCTGCTTTCAGCAGTAGTCTTTCTGCAACCCAGTCTCCATTATCTGCTCTCTGCAACATTTCTTCTGCTTCCTAGTATCAAACCAGTGCTCTATGTAAAAGTCTCTCTGTACCCCAGTCTCCAACCTCTGCTCTTTGTAACGATCCTTCTGCACCTCAGTCTCGAACCTCCGCTCTCTGTAAAAGTCCTTCTGCACCTCAGTCTCCAAACGCTTTTCTCTGTAAGATCCTTCTGAAACCCAATCT
>NW_027525469.1:0-19283 GCF_052094955.1 Ictidomys tridecemlineatus | reverse complement strand
ACCGTCCTTCTGCTCTCTGCAATGATCCTTCTGCATCCAAGTCTCCAACCTCTCCTCTCTGCAACAGTCCTTCTGCACCCAAGTCTCCAAACTCTGCTCTCTGCAACAGTCCTTCTGCGCCTCAGTCTGGAAACTCTGCTGTCTACAATGATCCTTCTGTACCCCAGTCTCCAACCTCTGATCTTTTTAACAATCTTGCTGCACTTCGGTCTACAATATCTGCACCCCAGTCTCCAACCTCTGCTCTGTGCAACAGTTCGTCTACATTCCAGTATCCAAACTCTGCTCTCTGAAAGATCCTTCTGCACCCCAGTCTCCAAACTCTGATCTCTGTCACAATCCTTCTTCACCCAAGTCTCCAAACTCTGCTCTCTATAACAGTCTTTCTGTACTGCAGTCTCTAAATATTGCTCTATGTAAGATCCTTCTGCACCCCAGTATTCAAACTCTGCTCTCTGTAACATTCCTTCTTTATCCAAGTCTCTAACCTCTGCTCTCTGCAACGGTCCTTCTGCAGCCCAGTTGCCAACCTCTTCTTTCTGTATCAGTTCTTCGGCACCACAGTCTCCAAATTCTGCTCTCTGTAACAGTCCTTCTGCACCTCAGTCTCCAAACTCTGCTCTCTGCAAGAGTTTTTCTGTACCCTAGTCTTCAACCTATGCTCTCTGTAACAGTTATTCTATACTGCAGTCTCCAACCTCTGCTCTCTATAAGGTTCATTCTGGACCCAAGTTTCCAACCTCTGCTTTCTGTATAAGTCCTTCTGCACCCCAGTCTCCAACCTCTGCTCTCTGTAACAGTCCTTCTGCATCTCAGTCTCAAACATCTGCTCTCTGTAACAGTCCTTCTGCACCCCAGTCTATAAACTCTGTTCTCTGCAACAGTCCTTCTACACCCCAGTCTTCAACCTCTGCTCTGTGTAACAGTCCTTCTGCATCTCACTCTCCAACATCTGCTCTCTTCAACAGTCCTTCTGCACTCAAGTCTCCAAACTCTGCTCTCCTTAACAGTCCTTCTGCACTTCACTCTGCAACCTCTGCTCTCTGCAACAGTTTTTCTGCACCCCAGTCTTCAACCTCTGCTCTCTGCAACAGTCCTTTTTCACCCCAGTGTCTAAAATCTGCTCTCTGCAACAGTTCTTTTCCACCAAAGTCTTCAATCCCTGCTCTCTGTAACAGTCCTTCTGCACCTCAGACTTCAACCTCTGCTCTCGGCAACAGTCCTTCTGCACCTCAGGGTCCAAACTCTGCTCTCTGTGAGATCCTTATAAAACCCAGTCTCTAACCTATGCTATCTGTAATGGTCCTTCTGACCAGAGTCTCCCACCACTGTTCTCTACAACACTTATTCTGCACCCCAGTCTTAAAACTCTGCTCTCGGTAACAGTCTTTCTGTAAATCAGTCTCCAACCTCTATTCTCTTTAAGGGTCCATGTGCACACCATCTCCAAACTCTGCTTTTTGTATCAGTCCTTCTGAATCCCAGTATCCAAACTCTGCTTTCTGTGTCTGTCGTTCTGCACGCCAGGCTTCAACATATGTTCTCTTTAACAGTCCTTCTGCACCCCTGTCCCCAAACTCTGATCTCTGCCACAGACCTTTGCACCCCAGTCTAGAAACACTGCAATCTGCAACAGTCCTTCTGCACCCCAGTCTCCAACCTCTGCTCTCTGTAACAGTCCTTCTGCACATCAGTCTCCAACCTCTGCTCTCTGTAAGAGGCCTTCTGCACCCCAGTCTTCAACCTCTGCTCTCTGTAACAGGCCTTCTGCACCCAAGTCTCAAAAGTCTGCTCTCTTTAACAGCTTTTCTGCACCCAGTCTCTAACCTCTGCTCTCAGTATCAGTCCTGCACCCCAGTCTCCAAACACTGCTCTGTGTAATAGTTTTTCGGTACCACAGTCTTCAACAACTGCTCTCTGCAACAGTCCTTCCGCACCCCAGTCTCCAACCTCTGCACTCTACAACAGTCTTTCCATACTCCATAATCTACTCTGCAACGATGCTTCTGCACCCCAGTCTCCAAACTTTTCTCTCTGTAAAATCCTTACATCCCAGGTTCAAACATCTGCTCTCTACAACAGTCCTTCTACACCTCTGTCTCTAAACTCTACTCTCTAAAACTGTCCTTCTGAACCTCAGTCTCCAACCTCTTCTCTCTGTACCTCAGTCTCCAACCTCTACTCTCTGTTACAGTCCTTCTGCATCTCCGTCTCCACCCTCTGCTCTCTGCAACAGTCCTTCTGCACCCCAGTCTTAAACCTCTGCTCTCTGCAACAGTCCTTCCTCGCCCCAGTCTCTGGAATCTGCTCTCTGCAACAGTACTTTTCCACCGAAGTCTCCAACCTCTGTTCTCTGTAACAGTCCTTCTGCACCTCAGACTCCAACCTCTGCTCTCTGCAACAGTTCTTATGTGCCCCAATCTTGAACCTCTGCTCTCTGCAACAGTCCTTCTGGAACTCAGTGTCCAAACTCTGCTCTCTGTAAGATCCTTCTGAAACCCAGTCTCCAATCTATGTTTTCTGCAATGGTCCTTCAGCACCAGACTCTCCAACTCTGCTCTCTGTAGCAGGCCTTATGCACCCCAGTCTCCAAACTCTGCTCTCTGAAACAGTACTTCTGCACGCCAGTCTGCAACCTCTGCTCTCTGTAATGGTCCTTCTGCACCCTAGTCTCACACCTCTGCTTTCTGTATTCTTTACCCTAGTTTCCAACGTCTGTTCTGTGTAACAATCCTTCTGCATCTCAGTCTCCAACCTCTGCTCTCTGAAACGGTCCTTCTGCACCCCAGTCTTCAACCACTTTTTTCTGCAACATTCCTTCTGCACCCCAGTCTACAAACTGTGCTCTCTGTAACAGTCTTTCTGCACCCCAGACTCCACCTCTGCTCTCTGTAACTGTTTTTCTGCACCTCAGTCTCCAACCTCTGCTCTCTGCAACCGTCCTTCTGCACCCCTGTCTTCAACCTCTGCTCTCTGCAACGATCCTTATGCATCCCAGTCTCCAACATCTGCTCTCTGCAACAGTCCTTCTGCTCCCCAGTCTCCAACGTCTCCTCTCCTTAACACTCCTTCTGCACCACAGTCTCCAATGTCTGTTCTTTGTAAGGTTCTTCTGCACCCCAGTTTTCAAACTCTGCTCTCTGTAACATTCTTCTCCAACCCAGTCTACAACCTCTGCTTTCCTCAACGGTCCTGCTGCAACCCAGTCTACAACATCTGTTCCCTGCATCAGTTCTTCTACTTTCCAGTTTCAAACCTCTATTTTCTGTAACAGTTCTTCTGTACCGCAGTCTCCAACCTCTGCTCTCTCTAACGGTCCTTCTGCACCCCAGTCTCAAACCTCTGCTTTCTGTATAAGTCCTTCTGAACCACGGATTCCAACCTCTGCTTTCTGTAACAGTCCTTCTGCAACTTTGTCTCAAACCTCTGAACTCTGCAACCTTACTTCTGCACCCCATTCTCTAACCTCTGCTCTCCGTAACAGTCTTTCTGCATCCCATTCTCTAACCTCTGCTCTCTGCAACAGCCCTTCTGTACCTGTCTGAAAAATCTGCTCTCTGCAACAATCCCTCTGCACCCTAGTCTCTAACCTCTGCTCTCTGTAACAGTTTTTCTGTACCTCTGTCTCCTACCTCTCTGCTCTGTGAGACCCTTCTGAAAACCAGTCTATAAAGTCTATAAATTCCTTCTGCACCCCAGTCTCCAACCACTGCTCTCTGTAACAAGCCTTCTGCATCCCAGTCTCCAACCTCTGCTCTCTGTAAGAGGCCTTCTGCACCCCAGTCTCCAAACTCTACTCTCTGCAACGATGCTTCTGCACCCAGTCTCCTAACTCTTCTTTCTAAAACAGTCCTTCTGCACACCAGTCTCCAACCCCTGCTCGCTGTAACAGTCCTTCTGGAACCTATCTCCAAACTCTGCTTTCTGCAACTGTCCTTCTGTACCCCAGTCTCCAAACTCTCTTTTCTGCAACAGTCCTTCTACACCGCAGTCTCCAAATTCTGCTCTCTGTAACAGTTATTCTGTACCAGAGACTCCAACCTCTGCTCTTTGTAACGGTCCTTCTGCCCCCCAGTCTCCAACATCTGCTTTCTTTGTCAGTCCTTCTGCAATCCAGTATCCAACCTCTGCTCTCTGTATCAGTCCTTCTGCACCTCAGTCTCCAAAGTCTGCTTTCAGCAACAGTCCTTCTTAACCCCAGTCTCCAAACTCTGCTCTCTGCAACAATCCTTCTGCACCCCATTATCAAACCTATGCTCTCTGTAAAAGTCTTTCTGCACCGCAGTCTCCAAACTCTTTTCTCTGTAAGATCCTTTTGAAAATCAGTCTTCAAAGTCTGCTATCTGTAACTATCCTTCTGCACCTCAGTCTCCAACCGCTGCTCTCTGCAACACTCCTTCTGCACCTCAATCTCCAAATTCTGCTTTCTGCAACAGTCCTTCTGAACCCATGTCTCCAACCTCTGCTCTCCACAATATTTTTTCTGCACCCCAGTCTCCAAACTGTGCTCTCTGTAAAAATCTTTCTGCACCCCTGTCTCCAAACTCCGCTCTCTGTAACGATCCTTCTGCACCCCAGTCTCGAACCTCTGCTCTCTGCAATGATTCTTCTGCACCTCAGTCTTCATCCTCTGCTCTTTGCAACGATCCTTCTGCACCCCAGTCTCAAACCTCTGCTCTCTGCAAATGTCCTTGTGAACCCCAGTTTCCAACATCTGCTTTGTACAACAGTTCTTCTGAACCTCAGTCTGAAAACTCCGCTCTCTGTAATCCTCCATCTGCAACCCAGTCTCCAACCTCTGCTCTCTGTAACAGTCCTTCTGTAGCTCAAACTCCAATCTCTGCTCTTTGCAAAAAACCTTCTTTGCACAAGTCTCTAACATCTGCTCTCTTAAACAGTCCTTCTACACCCCAGTCTCGAACCTCTGCTCTCTGCAACGATCTTCTGCACCTTAGTGTCCAACCTCTGCTCTCTGCTACACTCCTTCTGAACCCCAATTTCCAAACTCTACTCTCTGCAACAGTCCTTCTACATTGCAGTCTAAAACTTCTCCTCTCTGCAACAGTCCTTCTGCACGCCAATCTCCTACCTCTACTCTCAGCAACACTTTTTCTGAACCTCAGTCTCCAACCTCTGCTCTCTGCAAAATTTATTCTGCACCCCAGTATCAAACCATTGCTCTCTGTAAAAGTCCGTCTGAACCCAAGTCTCCAACCTCTGCTCTCTGTAAGGATCCTTCTGCACCTCAGTCTCGAACCTCAGCTCTCTGTAAGAGTCCTTCTGCACCTCAGTCTCCAAACGCTTTTCTCTGTAAGATCCTTCTGAAACCCAGTCTCCAACGTCTCCTCTCTGTAACAGTACTTCTGCAACCCAGTCTTTAACCTCTGCTCTCTACAACAGTCCTTCTGCACCTCAGTCTCCAACCTCTGCTTTCTGCAACAGTCCTTCTGCAAACAAATCTCCAAACTCTGCTCTCTGCAACATTCCTTCTGCACCCCAGTATCAAACCATTGCTATCTGTAAAAGTCCGTCTGCAACTCAGTCTCCAACATCTGCTCTCTACAACGATCCCTCTGCACCCAACTCTCAAACCTCTGCGAGCTGCAACAGTCCTTGTGAACCCAAGTCTCCAACATCTGCTTCCTGCAAAACTTCTTATATACCTCAGTCTGAAAACTCTGCTCTCTGCAATAATCCATCTGCACCCCAGTCTCCAACTTCTGCTCTCTGTAACAGTACTTCTGTACCTCAGTCTCAAATCACTGCTCTATGCAACACTCCTTCTGCACCCAAGTCTCCAACATCTGCTCTCTGCAAAAGTCCTTCTACACCCTAGTCTCCATACTCTGCTCGCCTAAAAGATCCTTCTGCAACACAGGCTCCAACATCTGTTCCCTACATCAGTTCTTCTGAAACTCAGATGCAACCTCTGGTCTCTGCAACAGTTCTTCTTCACCCCACTGTCCATCTTCTGCTCTCTGCAGCAGTCCTTTTGCAACCCAGTCTCCAACATCAGCTCTCTTAAAAAGTAATTCTCCACCCCAGTCTCCAATCTCTGCTCTCTGTAACAGTTCTTCTGTACTGCATTCTCCAACCTCTGCTCTCTCTAAGGGTACTTCTGCACCTGAGTCTCGAACCTCTGCTTTCTGTATCAGTCCTTCTGCAACCCAATTCTCCAAACTCTGCTCTGTGTAACTGTACTTCTGCACCTTAGTCTCCAAGACTGCTCTCTTCTACAGTCCTTCTGGACCCCAATCTCCAACGTCTACTCTCTGCAACAGTCCTTCTACATCCTAGTCTAAAACCTCTCCTCACTGCAACAGTCCTTCTGCATCCCAGTCTCCAACCTCTGCTCTCTGTAACAATCCTTCTGCACCTCAGTCTCCAACCTCTGCTCTCTGCAACTGTCCTTCTGCACCTCAGTCTCCAACCTCTGATCTCTGCAAGAGTCCTTCTGCACCCCAGTCTCCAACCTGTGGTCTCTGCAACAGTCCTTCTGCACCTCAGTCTTAAAACGCTATTCTCTGCTACGATTTTTTTGCACCTCAGTTTCCAACCACTACTTTCTTTAACAGTCCTTCTGCACCTGGATCCCCAACATCTGGTCTCTGTTAGATCCTTCTTCAACCCAGTCTCCAAACTCTGTGATCAGTAACACTCCTTCTGGAACCCTTCTCCACACTCTGCTCTCCATACCAGGCCTTCTGCACGCCAGACTCCAACCTCTTTTCTCTGTAACAGTCTTTTTGCACCTTAGTCTCCAACCTTTGCCCTCTGCAACTATCCTTCTGCACCCTAGTCCCCAAAGTCTCATCTCCTCAACAGTCCTTCTGAACCTCAGTCTCCAAATTCTGCTCTCTGCAACAGTCCTTCTTCACCCAAGTCTCCAACCTCTACTCTCTGCAACAGTCCTTCTACACCCCAGTCTTCAACCTCTGCTCTGTGTAACAGTCCTTCTGCACCTCAGTCTCCAACCTCTGCTCTCTGTAACAATCTTTATGCACCCAAGTCTCCAACCTCTGCTCTCTGTAAGAGACCTTCTGCACTATATTCTCCAACCTCTGCTCTCTGTTACAGTCTTTCTATACTGCAGTCTCCAAACTCTTCTCTCTGTAACGGTCCCTCTGTACCTTAATTTCCAAAATCTGCTTTCTGTAACAGTCCTTCTGACCTCAGTCACCAAACTTTTCTCTCTGTAACAGTCCTGCTGCACTTCAGTCTCAAAACTCTTCTCTCTGTTACAGTCCTTCTGCACCTCAGTCTGATACCTCTGCTCTCTGCACTATCCTTCTTCACCCCAATCTCCAATCACTGCTCTCTGTAACATTCGTCCTGAACCAAAGTCACCAAACATTGCTCTCTGTAAGATCCTTCTGCAACTCAGCCTCAAAATTTTGCTCTCTATAAGAGTCCTTCTGCAACCCAGTCTCCAACTTCTGCTCTCTGTAGCAGGCCTTATGCACCCCAGTCTCCAAACTCTGCTCTGTGAAACTGTCCTTCTGCACGCCAGTCTGCAACCTCTGCTCTCTATAACGGTCCTTCTACACCTCAGTCTCACACCTGTGATTTCTGTATCATAATTCTTCACCAAAGTCTCCAACGTCTGCTCTGTGTAAGAGTCCTTCTGCATCTCAGTCTCCATCCTCTGCTCTCTGCAACAGTCCTTCTACACCCCAGTCTCCAAACTCTGCTATTTTCAACATTCCTTCTGCACCCCAGTCTCCAACCTGTGCTCTCTGTAAGAGTCCTTCTGCACTGCAGTCTCCCACCTCTTATTATCTCTTTAACGATCCTTCTGCAGCCCAGTCTCCACCTCTGCTCTCTTCAACGATTCTTCTGCAACTCAGTCTCCAATCTCTGCTCTCTTCAACGATCCTTCTGCACCTCAGTCTCCAACCTCTGCTCTCTTTAACTGTTTTTCTGCACCTCAGAATCCAACTTCTGCTCTCTGCAACCGTCCTTCTGCACCCCTGTCTCCAACCTCTGCTCTCTGCAACGGTTCTTATGAACCTCAGGCTTTCACATCTGCTTTCTGAAACAGTCCTTCTGCACCCCAGTCTCCAAGGTCTCCTCTTCTTAACACTCCTTCTGCACTGCAGTCTCCAACCTCTGTTCTCTGTAAGGTCGTTCTGCACCCCAGTTTCCAAACTCTGCTCTCTGTAACATTCCTTCTCCAACCAAGTCTACAACCTCTGATTTCTTCAACGGTCCTGCTGCAACTCAGTCTCCAACATCTATTCTCTGCATCAGTCCTTCTACTTCCCAGTCTCCAACCTCTGCTCTCTGTAACAGTCCTTTTGTACCGCAGTCTCCAAACTCTGCTCTCTGTAACAGTCCTTCTGCACCCCAGTCTCAAACCTCTGCTTTCTGTATAAGTCCTTCTGAACCACGTGTTCCAACCTCTACTCTCTGTAACAGTCATTCTGCACCTCTGTCTTCAACCTCTTAACTCTGCAACCTTACTTCTGCACCCCATTCTCTAACATCTGCTCTCTGTAACAGTCCTTCTGCACCAAATTCTCTAACATCTGCTCTCTGCAAAAGTCCTTCTGTACTACAGTCTCCAACCTCTGCTCTCTGTAACGGTCCTTCTGCACCCCTTTCTCAACATCTGCTTTCTGTATCAGTAATTCAGCACCCCAGTCTCCAAACTTTGCTCTCTGTAACATCTTTCTGCACCTCAGTCTCCAACCTCTGCTCTCTGCAACAGTTCTTCTGTACCTCAGTCTCCAAAATCTGCTATCTGCAACAGTTCTTCTGAACCCCAGTCTCCAACATCTGCACTCTGAAACAGTTTTACTATAAACCATTCTCCAAACTCTGCTCTCTGTAACAGTCCTTATTTATTGCAGTCTCCGAACTCTGCTTTCTGCAATGGTCGTTCTGCACCCCAGTCTCCAACCTCAGTTTTCTGTATCAGTCCTTCTGCACCCCAGTCTCCAACCTCTGCTCTCTGTAACAGTCCTTCTGAAACTCAGTCTCCAAATTCTGCATTCTTCAACAGTCCTTCTGCACCCAAGTCTCGAACACCTGCTCCCTGCAACAGTCCTTCTTCATTCCATTCTCCAAACTCTGCTATTGGCAACAGTCCTTCTGCACCCCAGTCTTCAACCTCTGCTCTCTGTAACAATCCTTCTGCACCTCTGTCTCCACCTCTGCTCTCTGTGATGGTCCTTCTGCACCTCAGTCTTCAACATCTGTTCTCTGTAAGAGTACTTATACACCCGAGTCTCCAACCTTTGCTTTATGTATCAGTCCTTCTGCACCCCAATCTCCAAACTGTGCTCTGTGTAACTGTCCCTCTGCACCTTAGTCTCCAACACCTGCTCTCTGTTAAAGTCTTTCTAAACCCCAGTCTCCAACATCTGCTCTCTGTAACAATCCTTCTGCACCCAAGTCTTCAATTTCTGCTCTCTGCAACAGTTCTTCTACACCCCAGTCTTCAACCTCTGCTCTGTGTAACAGTCCTTCTGCACCCAAGTCTCCAACCTCTGCTCTCTGTAACAGTCCTTCTGCACCATATTCTCCTACCTCTGCTCTCTTTTACAGTCTTTCTATACCGCAGTCTACAACCTCTGCTCTCTGTAACAGTCCCTATGCACCCCAATTTCCAACCTCTGCTTTCTGTAACAGTCCTTCTGCACCTCAGTCTGAAACATCTGCTCTCTGCACGATCCTTCTGCACCCCAGTATCCAACCACTGCTCTCTGTAAAAGTCGTCCTGCACCTCAGTCACCAACCTCTGCTCTCTGTAAGGTCCTTCTGCAACCCAGCCTCAAAACTCTGCTCCCTATAACAGTCCTTCTGCAACCCAGTCTCAAAACTCTGCTCTCTGTAGCAGGCCTTCTTCACCCCACTCTTCATATCTTCTCTCTGAAACAGTCCTTCTGCACGTCAGTCTCCAACCTCTGCTCTCTTTAAGGGTCCTTCTGCACCCCAGGCTCCCACCTCAGCTTTCTGTATCATAATTCTTCATCCCAATCTCCAAAGTCTTCTCTGTGTAACAGTCCTTCTTCATCTCAGTCTCCAAACTCTGCTCTCTGCAACAGTCCTTCTGCACCCCAGTCTTCAACCTCTGCTTTCTGCAACATTCCTTCTGCACCACAGTCTTTAACCTGTTCTCTCTGTAACAGTCTTTCTGCACCCCCGTCTTCCACCTCTGCTCTCTGTAATGATCCTTCTGCAGCCCAGTATCCACCTCTGCTCCCTGCAATGATTCTTGTGCACCCCAGTCTCCAAAGTCTCCTCTCCTTAACACTCCTTCTACACCCCAGTCTCCCAACTCTGCTCTCTGTAAGGATCCTTCTGCAGCCCAGTCTCCACCTCTGCTCTCTGCAACGATCCTTCTGCACCCCAATATCCAATGTCTCCTTTCTTTAACACTCCTTCTCCACCCCAGTCTCTAACCTCTGTTCTCTGTAAGGTCCTTCTGCACCCCAGTTTTCAAACTCTGCTCTCTGTAACATTCCTTCTTTAACCCAGTCACAAACCTCTGCTTTCTTCAACGGTCCTGCTGCAACCCTGTCTCCAACCTCTGTTCTGCTCCCCAATTTCCAATCTCTGCTCTCTGTAGCAGTCCTTTTTTACCGCAGTCTCCAACTTCTGCACTCTGTAATGGTCTTTTTGCACCCTAGTCTCCAACCTCTGCCTTCTGTATCAGTCCTTCTGCACCACAGTCTCCAAACTCTGCTCTCTGTTACAGTCCTTCTTCACCTCACTCTCCAAACTCTGCTTTCTGTAAGATCCTTCTGCAACCAAGTCTCAAAACTCTGCTCTCTGTTACATTCCTTCTTCACCTCAGTCTCCAAACTCTGCTTTTTGTAAGACCCTTCTGCAACCAAGTCTCCAAACTCTGCTCTCCGTAACAGTCCTTCTGCACACCAGTCTCCAACCTCTGCTCTCCGTAACAGTCCTTCTTCACCCCAGTCTCCAATCTCTGCTTTCTGCAAAAGTCTTTCTGAACCCCAGTCTCCAACATATGCTCTCTGCACAGTCCTTCTGCACCTCAGTCTGAAAACTCTGCTCTCTGCAACTATCCTTGTGCACCCCAGTCTCCAAACTCTGCTTTCTATAACAGTCTGTATGCACCTCAGTCACCAACTTCTGCTCTCTGCAACAGTTCTTCTGCACCCCAGTCTTTAACATCTACTCTCTGAAACAGTCCTTCTACACCCCTGTCCAAATGCAGAAGAATGAGACCTGAACTATCACTCACCCTGAAGAAAATCAACTCAAAATGCATTAAAGACTCAGGCACTACACCAGAAATTACGCAGTTTCTAAGAAAAAACAAAAGTCAATTCGCCAACCTACAGGCAGAGGCAATGACTTTCTCAATAGGATGCCAAAGCTCAGGAGATAACACCAAAAGTTAGCTAATAGGATAGCATCAAATTAAGAAGGTTCTACACAGCAAAGGAGACAATTAGAATATAAAGAGAGAACCTATGGAAAGGGAGAAAATTTTTATGAGGGGCTCTTCTAAAAGAGGATGAATATTCAGAATATTAATAAAGAACTCAAAAAACTTAACATCAAACCCACAATTACTAAATAACTCAATTATCAAATAACCCAATTACCAAATGGAAAACTAAATAAACTAAACAGACACGTCTTAGAAAAAAATATGTGAGTGGCCAACAAATATATGAAAATACTTGCAAGTCAAGACTACGCTGAGATTTCATCTCACTTCAGTGACAAAGGCAACCACCAAAAATAAACAGAAACCAGCGTGACAAGGAGAGAATTGGAGAGAAAGGAGCACTCTCACCCTGTTGGTGGACATGTAAATCAGCACAACCACCACGGAAATCGGGATGGATGCTCCTCAGGAGTAGCCATGGACCACCCTGCGACCCAGCTCTACCTCTGCTTGGTATTTATCACAGCGGATTGAAGTCATCATGCTATAATGACACATACATGCCCATTAACCAGCCAACGTGACATCAGTGGACGAATGGATAAAGAACATCTGGTATATGCACAATGGAATTTCATTCAGCAATAAAGAAGAACGAAATTATGTCATGCTGGAAGATGGATGGATCTTCAGAACATTCAGGGAAATAAGCAACTCAGAATGTTAAGGGCAGTATGTTTTTCCTCTGTTAAAGCTAGAGGGGGAAAAGGAAGGAAAGTTGGGAAGGGAGTCTCATAATAAAAGTTGAAGGAAGATCAGTAGAGTCAAGGCAACAGGGGAGAAGGTGAGGAAAAGGGAAATATTGGAATGATATTGGCCAAAGTTCACGGTTATTTTGTGTGCATGTTCAAATATGTGTCAGAAAATGCCACCATTATGGACCACTACAATGCACCAATGAAGTGTGAAAAGAAGAGTTTCACATTACATGGGACATGCACTATTCTAGCAGGGTGCCCATTTTTTCCCATCTATAAATACCACGATCATTTACCACTGTCAAAAATCTCTACAGATTCAAATGTTCTGATCACTGCTCCACCACATGGCCTCTTCTACTTCAGGGTCCCCTTATTCTCACTGAAATCAGGGAGCCCGTTTCAACGATGCTATCTGTCAATGTCTTCCCAGGCTGCAGAGGACAGCGGCTGCGGGTTTCACAAGGATCTGGTGCTGCCTTCTGAACGCATGGCCATGAGGCCTTGGTGAAGGCTGGTGCTCCAGGCCCTCCTCCAGATCCAGCTGTGAGGCCAGGGAAGGGGTCACATAACACGCCATCCAACACCTTATTTATTTCTGATCACCATCCTCTCCATTATTCCAGGATCATATTGGTCATTGAACTTAAGCAAACACTGAGTCCAGATTTCAGTCCATCAACAAAAGAGAGTCTAATAGCCACTCCCCGTGGCTCAGGAAATTTCTTGGCCCTAACATTTCTGGTGATTACGTCCGTGTGACTGCATTCAGATGATCCAGCAATATGTCCTGACTTCTTTGGTCTAGAAGACTCAAACAAATTCTCTTATATATTCCTAAGGCTCCTATTAACAAAATACAGTAAAATATTAACCTTTTATTTTGGTGTGACCCTTATACTCTCCTGGGCTATATTTTATACTCTTACCTGAGGCGTTCTAGGATCAGAACCCAATTAAGAGTCTGGTAACAATGTGGGATGATGGATGAGCATCTTAAAGACAATTGGGCTGGGGATGTGGCTCAAGCAGTAGTGCGCTTGCCTGGCACGTGTATGGCCCTGGTTCGATCCTCAGAACCATATACCAACAAAGATGTTGTGTCCGCCGAGAACTAGAAAATGAATATTAAAAATTCTCTCTCTCTCTCTCTCTCTCTCTCTCTCTCTCTCTCTCTCTCTCTCTCCTCTCCTCTCCTCTCCTCTCCTCTCCTCTCCTCTCCTCTCCTCTCTCACTCTCTCTTAAAAAAAAAAGACAACTGCCCAGGTAGAGTCACCATAGGTTCTTCAATTTAGAGAAAGCTAGTCTCCTCGGGGGAGGAGGAGCTGCTTCTGACAGCAAAGAAGGTTAATGGAGATTTCAAGGTTCAAGGCTCTGAGATTTGTCTAATTCCACTGGTATTTGCCATTCTAATTAACAGGGTCTCAATCATTCCCCCATTAATGTCCTAATTGACATAAGAGAGACCTGGAAAAATTGTGGATTTATAATTTTCTTTGTACTCCTGCAATTTGGAGAATTGGATGTTTTATTCTGATATTAACCTATATCAGTTTCCAGAGAGAAAATATTTCTGATGATCTGAACCTGACTTGAAGGAGGAATATAATGCTTGAACCTATCATTTTCTTTCTGTAAATCTCCCACTCCAGTCAGTAAAAGCAGTCTGTAGTCATATTGTAATGTTCATTCCCACCCTGAAGGTCGATGGTGTTATTCCTAAGCTCAGTTTTCCATAGACATTTGATTTAAGGCCACGAAAACTTAAAGTCTCTGTTTGGTCATTGCACACCAGGAATTATCAGCTCTCCTTTCCCATGGGCTGTGACATCATCAACATATTCAATTCCCTCAGGTCAGACATCCAACCTACCTCCTCAGATCTGTTATCTAGAACCATCTCTGATGTAAACCACTATTGTGGTCAGTGTCACCATGGTCAGGTAGAGATGAAGAACAACTCTTGATGTCTTTTTTTTTATTTTTTTTTATTTTTGGTTGTTCAAAACATTACACAGTTCTTAATACATCATCTTTCACAGTTTGATTCAAGTGGGTTATGAACTCCCAACTTTACCCCGTATACAGATTGCTGTTTCACATCAGTTACACTTCCATTGATTGACATATTGCCTTTCTAGTGTCTGATGTATTCTGCTGTCTGTCCTATTCTCTACTATCCCCCCTCCCCTCCCCTCCCCTCCCCTCCCCTTTTCTCATCCCTGTTTAATGTAAATCTTCTTCTCAAGCTCTTCATCCTTACCCTGTCCTTGTTTACTCCCCTTATATCAAAGGGGTCATTTGGTATTTGTTTTTTAACGATTGACTAGCTTCACTTAGCATAATCTGCTCTAATGCCATCCATTTCCCTCCAAATTCTATGATTTTGTCGTTCCTTAATGCAGAGTAATACTCCATTGTGTATAAATGCCACATTTTATTATCCATTCATCTATTGAAGGGCATCTAGGCTGATTCCATAATCTTGCTATAGTGAATTGTGCTGCTATGAACATCGTTGTAGCAGTGTCTCTGTAACATGCTCTTATTAGGTCTTTAGGGAATAGACCGAGAAGGGGAATAGCTGGGTCAAATGGTGGTTCCATTCCCAGCTTTCTTGCAGTCCCACCAGCAATGAACAAGAGTGCCCTTTTCCCCGCATCCTCTCCAGCACTTATTGTTGTTTGACTTCCTAATGGCTGCCAATCTTACTGGAGTGAGGTGGTATCTTAGGATTGTTTTGATTTGCATTTCTCTAACTGCTAGTGATGGTGAGCATTTTTTCATATATTTATTGATTGATTGTATGTCCTCCTCTGAGAACTGTCTGTTCAGGTCCTTGACCCATTTATTGATTGGGTTATTTGTTATCTTATTGTCTAATTTTTTGAGTTCTTTGTATATTCTGGTTATTAGGGCTCTATCTGAAGTGTGTGGATTAAAGATTTGTTCCCAGGATGTAGGCTCCCTGTTTATCTCTCTTATTGTTTCTTTTGCTGAGAAAAAACTTTTTAGTTTGAGTAAGTCCCATTTGTTGATTCTAGTTGTTAACTCTTGCGCTATGGGTGTCCTATTGAGGAATTTGGGGCCCGATCCCACAGTATGTAGATCATAACCAACTTTTTCTTCTATCAGATGCCGTGTCTCTGATTTTATATCAAGCTCCTTAATCCATTTTGAGTTAATTTTTGTGCATGGCGAGAGATAGGGGTTCAGATTCATTTTGATGCAAATGGATTTCCAGTTTTCCCAGCACCATTTGTTGAAGATGCTATCCTTACTCCATTGCATGCTTTTAGCCCCTTTATCAAATATAAGATAGTTGTAGTTTTGTGGATTGGTTTCTGTGTCCTCTATTCTGTACCATTGGTCCACCCGCTTGTTTTGGTACCAGTACCATGCTGTTTTTGTTACTATTGCTCTATAGTATAGTTTGAAGTCTGGAATCGCTATGCCGCCTGATTCACACTTCCTGCTTAGCATTGTTTTTGCTATTCTGGGTCTTTTATTATTGCATATGAATTTCATGATTCTTTTATCTGTTTCTACAAGAAATTCCATTGGGATTTTGATTGGCATTGCATTGAACTTATAGAGAACTTTTGGTAATATCGCCATTTTGATGATGTTAGTTCTACCTATCCATGAGCAGGGTATATTTTTCCATCTTCTAAGGTCTTCTTCTATAGCTTTCTTTAGGGTTCTATAATTTTCATTATATAAATCTTTCACCTCTTTTTTTAGGTTGATTCCCAAGTATTTTATTTTTTGGGGAGATATTGTGAATGGAGTAGTTGTCCTCATTTCCGTTTCAGAGGATTTGTCACTGATATACAGGAATGCCTTTGATTTATGCGTGTTGATCTTATATCCTGCCACTTTGCTGAATTCATTTATTAGCTCTAATAGCTTCTTTGTAGACCCTTTTGGGTCTGCTAGGTAGAAGATCATATCATCTGCAAATAGTGATAATTTAAGTTCTTCTCTTCCTATTTTTATGCCTTTAATTTCTTTCATCTGTCTAATTGCTCTGGCCAGTGTTTCGAGGACTATGTTGAACAGAAGTGGTGAGAGAGGGCACCCCTGTCTTGTACCAGATCATAGAGGGAATGGCTTCAATTTTTCTCCATTCAGAATGATGCTGGCCTGTGGCTTATCGTAGATTGCTTTTACAATGTTGAGGTATGTTCCAGTTATCCCTAATTTTTCTAGAGTTTTGAACATAAAGGGATGCTGTACTTTGTCGAATGCTTTTTCTGCATCTATCGAGATGATCATATGGTTCTTATTTTTAAGTCTATTGATGTGGTGAATAACATTTATTGATTTCCGTATATTGAACCAGCCTTGCATCCCAGGGATGAATCCTACTTGATCATGATGTATAATTTTTTTGATATGTATTTGAATCCGATTCGCCAGAATTTTATTGAGGATTTTTGCGTCAAGGTTCATTAGAGATATTGGTCTGTAGTTTTCTTTCTTTGAAGGGTCTTTGTCTGGTTTCGGAATCAGGGTGATGTTGGCCTCGTAGAATGAATTTGGAAGTTCTCCCTCTTTTTCTATTTCCTGAAATAGCTTGAAAAGTATTGGTGTTAGTTCCTCTTTAAAGGTTTTGTAAAACTCTGCTGTATACCCATCCGGTCCTGGGCTTTTCTTAGTTGGTAATCTTTTGATGGTTTCTTCTATTTCCTCTATTGTTATTGGTCTGTTTAGGTTGTCTATATCCTCCTGACTCAATCTGGGCAGGTCATAAGTCTTAAGGAATTTATCTATGCCTTCACTATCTTCTATTTTATTGGAGTATAAGGATTCAAAATAATTTCTGATTATCTTCTGTATTTCTGAAGTGTCTGTTGTGATATTACCTTTTTCATCCCGTATGTTAGTAATTTGAGTTCTCTCTTTTCTTCTCTTCGTTAGCATGGCTAAGGGTCTGTCAATTTTATTTATTTTTTCAAAGAACCAACTTTTAGTCTTGTCAATTTTTTCAATTGTTTCTTTTGTTTCAATTTCATTTATTTCAGCTCTGATTTTAATTATTTCTTGCCTTCTACTTCTTTTGCTGTTGTTTTGCTCTTCTTTTTCTAGGATTTTGAGATGAAGTATGAGATCATTTATTTGTTGGTTTTTTCTTTTTTTGAGGAATGAACTCCAAGCAATGAATTTTCCTCTTAGAACTGCTTTCAATGTGTCCCATAGATTCCGATATGTTGTGTCTGTGTTTTCATTTAACTCTAGGAATTTTTAAATTTCCTCCTTGATGTCTTCTAAAACCCATTGATCATTCAGCAACCTATTGTTCATTCTCCAAGTGATGCTTGATTTTTCCTTCATTCTTTTATCATTGATTTTCAGTTTTATTCCATTATGATCAGATAAGATGCATGGTATTATCTCTACCCCTTTATATTGTCTAAGAGTTGCCCTGTGACAAAATATATGGTCTATTTTTGAGAAGGTTCCATGTGCTGCTGAGAAAAAAGTGTAACTACTTGATTTTGGGTGGTATAGTCTATATATGTCAATTAAGTCTAGGTTGTTAATTGTGTTATTGAGTTCTATAGTTTCTTTATTTAACTTTTGTTTGTAAGATCTATCCAGTGGTGAGAGAGGTGTGTTGAAGTCTCCCATGATTATTGTATGGTGGTCTATTAGACTCTTGAACTTGAGGAGAGTTTGCTTGATGAACACAGCCGCACCATTATTTGGGGCATATATATTTATGATTGTTATGTCTTGTTGGTGTATGGTTCCCTTGAGCAGTATGAAGTGTCCTTCTTTATCCCTTTTGATTAACTTTGGCTTGAAATCTATTTTATTAGATATGAGTATGGACACTCCTGCTTGTTTCCACATTCCATATGAGTGGTATGCTTTTTCCCAACCTTTCACCTTCAGTCTATGAATATCTTTTTCTATCAGATGCGTCTTTTGTAGGCAGCATATTGTTGGGTCTTGTTTTGTGATCCATTCTACTAGCCTGTGTCTCTTAATTGGTGAATTTAAGCCATTAACATTTAGGGTTATTATTGAGATATGATTTGTTCTTCTAGCCATATTTGTTTATTGATGTTTCTAAACCTGATTTGTTATTCACTTTGACTATTTTCCCCCTTTACTGTCCTATCTCCCATTGTTGGTTTTCAATGTTATTTTCCATTTCCTCTTCCTGTAATGTTTTGCCAAGGATTTTTTGAAGAGATGGTTTTCTAGCTGCGAATTCTTTTAACTTTTGTTTATCATGGAAGGTTTTAATTTCATCTTCTATCCTGAAGCTTAATTTCGCCGGATACACGATTCTTGGTTGGAACCCATTTTCTTTCAGTGTTTGAAATATGTTATTCCAGGATCTTCTAGCTTTCAGGGTCTGTGTTGAGAGATCAGCTGTTATCCTGATTGGTTTGCCCCTAAATGTAATCTGCTTTCTTTCTCTTGCAGCTTTTAAAATTCTCTCTTTATTCTGTATGTTGGACATCTTCATTATAATGTGTCTAGGTGTGGATCTCTTATGATTTTGCACATTCGGCGTCCTGTAGGCTTCTAGGATTTGTGATTCTGTCTCATTCTTCAAGTCTGGGAAGTTTTCTTGTATAATCTCACTGAATAGTCTGTTTATTCCTTTAGTTTGGAGCTCTGTGCCTTCCTGTATCCCAATGACTCTTAAATTTGGTCTTTTGATATTGTCCCATAATTCTTGGATGTTCTGCTCATGGTTTCTTAGCAGACTTGCTGAGCTGTCTATGTTCTTTTCCAGTTGAAATACTTTGTCTTCATTGTCTGATGTTCTCTCTTCTAAGTGATCTAATCTGCTGTTAGTATTCTCAATTGAGTTTTTAAGTTGGTTTAATGATTCCTGCATTTCTAGGATTTCAATTTGTTTGTTTTTTATTACCTCTATCTCCCTGTGAAATTGATCTTTTACTTCCTGGATTTGTTTGTCAATGTGATCTTTCATTGTCTGATTTTGCTGTCTCATGTCTTCCTTGAGACTCCAGATCATCTGAAGCATATATATCCTGTACTCTTTATCTGACATTCCGTCTGTTGCAGCTATTACCTCTTCTAAAGTTGAGTTGACCTGCATTGCTTGGGGTCCTTTCTTTCCTTGTCTTTTCATACTGCTCGCGTTTCTTTCTGCTTGGTGCAACTGTTGT
>NW_027525468.1:0-19307 GCF_052094955.1 Ictidomys tridecemlineatus | reverse complement strand
GTTTTCTTCTATAGGGATACATGTATTTGGAGCTCTAAATGAAACTCGGTTTGTGCTAGCTCTTTGAAACTTGACACAATAAAGCAGTTTCAAGTTCTATCTCTATGCTTTGTTTGCTGTTGATGTAGCCTTAAGCAGAGACTGGCGAAAATCACTTTCATGGAAAGGGTTTGACAAGCTTCCAAAAAACTACGAGTTGCCTGTAATATCAGCAAACATTTTTGCACCCAATCTTGATGATTCTTTCAGGTAATGATCAGTACACGAAAACCACTTGGCTCACCAAATTTCGTTCTTCTAGGTTAAACCGTTCCTTTGCAGTAACCGTTTTCATTTTTAGGTTTCACTCTGTTTTCTCCTATAGGGACACATGTATTTGGAACTCCAAATCAAACACGGTTTGTGATAGCTCTTTGAAACGTGACACAATAAAGCAGTTTCAAGTTCTATCTCTATGCTTTGTTTGCTGTTGATGTAGCCCTAAGCAGAGACTGGCTAAAATTACGTTAATGGAAAGGGGTTTCCAAGCTTCCCAAAAACTACGAGTTGGCTGAAATCACAGCAAACATTTTTTGCCCCAATCTTGATGATTCTTTCATGTAATGATCAGTACACCAAACCCACTTGGCTCACCAAATTTCGTTCTTCTAGGTTCATCCGTTCGTTTGCAGTAACCGTTTTCATTTTTAGGTTTCACTCTGTTTTCTCCTATAGGGATACATGTGTTTGGAACTCTAAATCAAACACGGTTTGTGCTAGCTCTTTGAAACTTGACACATTAAAGCAGTTTCAAGTTCTAATTCTATGCTTTGTTTGCTGTTGATGTAGCCCTAAGCAGAGACTGGCGAAAATCACTTTCATGGAAAGGGGTTGACAAGCTTCCAAAAAACTACGAGTTGCCTGAAATCT
Organism: Ictidomys tridecemlineatus; assembly: GCF_052094955.1. NCBI lineage: Eukaryota > Metazoa > Chordata > Mammalia > Rodentia > Sciuridae > Ictidomys > Ictidomys tridecemlineatus. Next base: position 18,398 of record NW_027525468.1, on the reverse strand, counting down.
CAGCAAACATTTTTTCACCAAATCTTGATGATTCTTTCAGGTAATGGTCAGTACACCAAAACCACTTGGCTCAAAAAATTTCGTTCTTGTAGGTTTAACCATTGGTTTGCAGTAACCGTTTTCATTTTTAGGTTTCACTCTGTTTTCTTCTACAGAGATACATGTATTTGGAACTCTAAATCAAACACGGTTTGTGCTAGCTCTTTGAAACGTGACACAATAAAGCAGTTTCAAGTTCTATCTCTATGCTTTGTTTGCTGATGATGTAGCCCTAAGCAGAGACTGGCGAAAATCACTTTCATAGAAAAAGGTTGACAAGCTTCCAAAAAACTACGAGTTGCCTGAAATCTCAGCAAACATTTTTTCACACAATATTGATGATTCTTTCAGGTAGTGATCAGTACACCAAAACCACTTGGCTTACCAAATTTTGTTCTTCTAGGTTCAACCGTTCGTTTGCAGTAACCGTTTTCATTTTTAGGTTTCACTCTGTTTTCTCCTATAGGGATACATGTATTTGGAACTCTAAATCAAACACGGTTTGTGCTAGCTCTTTGAAACTTGACACAATAAAGCAGTTTCAAGTTCTATCTCTATGCTTTCTTCGATGTTGATGTAGCCCTGAGCAGAGACTGGCGAAAATCACTTTCATGGAAAGGGGTTGCCAAGATTCCAAAAAACTACGAGTTGCCTGAAATAGCAGCAAACATTTTTTCACCCAATCTTGATGATTCTTTCAGGTAATGATCAGTACACCAAAACCACTTGGCTCACCAAATTTTGTTCTTCTAGGTTAAACCGTTCGTTTGCAGTAACCATTTTCATTTTTAGGTTTCACTCTGTTTTCTCCTATAGGGATACATGTATTTGGAACTCTAAATCAAACACAGTTTGTGTTAGCTCTTTGAAACTTGACACAATAAAGCAGTTTCAAGTTCTATCTCTATAGTTTGTTTGCTGTTGATGTAGCCCTAAGCAGAGACTGGCGAAAATCACTTTCATGGAAAGGGGTTGCAAATCTTCCAAAAAACTACGAGTTGCCTGAAATCTCAGCAAACATTTTTTCTCCCAATCTTGATGATTCTTTCAGGTAATGATCAGTACACCAAAACCACTTTGCTCACCAAATTTCGTTCTTCTAGGTTCAACCATTCGTTTGCAGTAACCGTTTTCATTTTTAGTTTTCTATCTGTTTTCTCCTATAGGGATACATGTATTTGGAACTCTAAATCAAACACGGTTTGTGCTAGCTCTTTGAAACTTGACACAATAAAGCAGTTTCAAGTTCTATCTCTATGCTTTGTTTGCTGTTGATGTAGCCCTAAGCAGAGACGGGCGAAAATCAGGTTCATGGAAAGGGGTTGCCAAGCTTCCAAAAAACTACGAGTTGCCTGAAATCTCAGCAAACATTTTTTCACCCAATCTTGATGATTCTTTCAGGTAATGATCAGTACACCAAAACCACTTGGCTCACCAAATTTCGTTCTTCTAGGTTAAACCGTTCGTTTGCAGTAACCGTTTTCATTTTTAGGTTTCACTCTGTTTTCTCCTATAAGGATACATGTATTTGGAACTCTAAATCAAACACGGTTTGTGCTAGCTCTTTGAAACTTGACACAATAAAGCAGTTTCAAGTTCTATCTCTATGCTTTGTTTGCTGATGATGTAGCCCTAAGCAGAGACTGGCGAAAATCACTTTCATAGAAAGGGGTTGACAAGCTTCCAAAAAACTACGAGTTGCCTTAAATCTCAGCAAACATTTTTTCAACCAATCTTGATGATTCTTTCAGGTAATGATCAGTACACCAATACCACTTGGCTCACCAAATTTTGTTTTTCTAGGTTCAACCGTTCGTTTGCAGTAACCGTTTTCATTTTTAGGTTTCACTCTGTTTTCTCCTATAGGGATACATGTATTTGGAACTCTAAATCAAACACGGTTTGTGCTAGCTCTTTGAAACTTGACCCAATAAAGCAGTTTCAAGTTCTATCTCTATGCTTTCTTTGATGTTGATGTAGCCCTAAGCAGAGACTGCCGAAAATCACTTTCATGGAAAGGGGTTGCCAAGCTTCCAAAAAACAACGAGTTTCCTGAAATCTCAGCCAACATTTTTTCACCCAATCTTGATGATTCTTTCAGGTAATGATCAGTACACCAAAACCACTTGGCTCACCAAATTTTGTTCTTCTAGGTTCAACCGTTCGTTTGCAGTAACTGTTTTCATTTTTAGGTTTCACTCTGTTTTCTCCTATAAAGATACATTTATTTGGAACTCTAAATCAAACACGGTTTGTGTTAGCTCTTTGAAACTTGACACAATAAAGCAGTTTCAAGTTCTATCTCTATGCTTTGTTTGCTGTTGATGTAGCCCTAAGCAGAGACTGGCGAAAATCACTTTCATGGAAAGGGGTTGCCAAACTTCCAAAAAACTACGAGTTGCCTGAAATCTCAGCAAACATTTTTTCACCCAATCTTGATGATTCTTTCAGGTAATGATCAGTACACCAAAACCACTTGGCTCACCAAATTTCGTTCTTCTAGGTTCAACCGTTCGTTTGCAGTAACCGTTTTCATTTTTAGGTTTCTATCTGTTTTCTCCTATAGGGATACATGTATTTGGAACTCTAAATCAAACACGGTTTGTGCTAGCTCTTTGAAACTTGACACAATAAAGCAGACAAGTTCTATCTCTATGCTTTGTTTGCTGTTGATGTAGCCCTAAGCAGAGACTGGCGAAATTCACTTTCATGGAATGGGGTTGCCAAGCTTCCAAAAAACTACGAATTGCCTGAAATCTCAGCAAACATTTTTTCACCCACTCTTGATGATTCTTTCAGGTAATGATTAGTACACCAAAACCACTTGGCTCACCAAATTTCGTTCTTCTAGGTTCAACCGTTCGTTTGCAGTAACCGTTTTCATTTTTAGGTTTCACTCTGTTTTCTCCTATAGGGATACATGTATTTGGAACTCTAAATCAAACACGGTTTGTGCTAGCTCTTTGAAACTTGACGCAATAAAGCAGTTTCAAGTTCTATCTTTACGATATGTTTGCTGTTGATGTAGCCCTAAGCAGAGACTGGCGAAATTCACTTTCATGGAACGGGGTTGCCAAGCTTCCAAAAAACTACGAGTTTCCTGAAATCTCAAAAACCATTTTTTCACCCAATCTTGTTGATTCTTTCAGGTAATGATCAGTACACCAAAACCACTTGGCTCACCAAATTTCGTTCTTCTAGGTTCAACCATTCGTTTGCAGTAATCGTTTTAATTTTTAGGTTTCACTCTGTTTTTCCTATAGGGATACATGTATTTGGAACTCTAAATCAAACACGGTTTGTGCTAGCTCTTTGAAACTTGACACAATAAAGCAGTTTCAAGTTCTATCTCTATGCTTTGTTTGCTGTTGATGTAGCCCTATGCAGAGACTGGCGAAAATCACTTTCATGGAAAGGGGTTGCCAAGCTTCCAAAAAACTACGAGTTTCCTGAAATCTCAAAAACCATTTTTTCACCCAATCTTGTTGATTCTTTCAGGTAATGATCAGTACACCAAAACCACTTGGCTCACCAAATTTCGTTCTTCTAGGTTCAACCATTCGTTTGCAGTAATCGTTTTAATTTTTAGGTTTCACTCTGTTTTTCCTATAGGGATACATGTATTTGGAACTCTAAATCAAACACGGTTTGTGCTAGCTTTTTGAAACTTGACACAATAAAGCAGTTTCAATTTCTATCTCTATGCTTTGTTTGCTGTTGATGTAGCCTTATGCAGAGACTGGCGAAAATCACTTTCATGGAAAGGGGTTGCCACGCTTCCAAAAAACTACGAGTTACCTGAAATCTCAGCAAACATTTTTTCACCCAATCTTGATGATTCATTCAGGTAATTATCAGTACAGCAACACCACTTGGCTCACCAAATTTCATTCTTCTAGGTTCAACCGTTCGTTTGCAGTAACCATTTTCATTTTTAGGTTTCACTCTGTTTTCTCCTATAGGGATATATGTATTTGAAACTCTAAATCAAACACGGTTTGTGTTAGCTCTGTGAATCGTGACACAATAAAGCAGTTTTAAGTTCTATCTCTGTGCTTTGTTTGCTGTTGATGAAGCCCTATGCAGAGACTGGCGAAAATCACTTTCATTAAAAGGGGTTGCCAAGCTTCCAAAAAACTACGAGTTGCCTGAAATCTCAGCAAACATTTTTTCACCCAATCTTGATGATTCTTTCAGGTAATGATCAGTACACCAAAACCACTTGGCTCACCAAATTTCATTCTTCTAGGTTCAACCGTTCGTTTGCAGTAACCGTTTTCATTTATAGGTTTTACTCTGTTTTCTCCTATAGGGATACATGTATTTGAAACTCTAAATCAAACACGGTTTGTTTTACGTCTGTGAAACATGACACAATAAAGCAGTTTCAAGTTCTATCTCTATGCTTTGTTTGCTGTTGATGTAGCCCTAAGCAGAGACTGGCGAAAATCACTTTCATGTAAAGATTTTGACAAACTTCCAAAAAACTATGAGTTGCCTGAAACCTCAGCAAACATTTTTTCACCCAATATTGATGATTCTTTCAGGTAATGATCAGTACACCAAAACCACTTGGCTCACCAAATTTCGTTCATCTAGGTTCAACCGTTCGTTTGCAGTAACCGTTTTCATTTTTAGGTTTCACTCTGTTTTCTCCTATACGGATACATGCATTTGGAACTCTAAATAAAACACGGTTTGTGCTAGCTCTTTGAAACTTGACACAATAAAGCAGTTTCAAGTTCTATCTCTATGCTTTGTTTGGTGTTGATGTAGCCCTAAGCAGAGACTCGCGAAAATCAATTTCATGGAATGGGGTTGCCAAGCTTCCAAAAAACTACGAGTTTCCTGAAATCTCAGCAAACATTTTTTCACCCAATCTTGTTGATTCTTTCAGGTAATGATCAGTACACCAAAACCACTTGGCTCACCAAATTTCGTTCTTCTAGGTTCAACCGTTCGTTTGCAGTAATCGTTTAATTTTTAGGTTTCACTCTGTTTTTCCTATAGGGATACATGTATTTGGAACTCTAAATCAAACACGGTTTGTGCTAGCTTTTCGAAACTTGACACAATAAAGCAGTTTCAAGTTCTATCTCTATGCTTTGTTTGCTGTTGATGTAGCCCTAAGCAGAGACTGGTGAAAATCACTTTTATGGAAAGAGGTTGACAAACTTCCAAAAAACTACGAGTTGCCTGAAATCTCAGCAAACATTTTTTCACCCAATCTTGATGATTCTTTCAGGTAATGATCGGTACACCAAAACCACTTGGCTCACCAAATTTCGTTCATCTAGGTTCAACCATTCGTTTGCAGTAACCGTTTTCATTTTTAGGTTTCACTCTGTTTTCTCCTATAGGCATACATGTATTTGGAACACTAAATCAAACACGGTTTGTGCTAGCTCTTTGAAACTTGACACAATAAAGCAGTTTCAAGTTCTATCTCTATGCTTTGTTTGCTGTTGATGTAGCCCTAAGCAGAGACTGGCGACAATCAATTTCATGGAACGGGGTTGCCAAGCTTCCAAAAAACTACGAGTTTCCTGAAATCTCAGCAAACATTTTTTCACCCAATCTTGTTGATTCTTTCAGGTAAGGATCAGTACACCAAAACCACTTGGCTCAAAAAATTTCGTTCTTCTAGGTTCAACCGTTCGTTTGCAGTAATTGTTTTAATTTTTAGGTTTCACTCTGTTTTTCCTATAGGGATACATGTATTTGGAACTCTAAATCAAACACGGTTTTTGCTAGCTTTTTGAAACTTGACACAATAAAGCAGTTTCAAGTTCTATCTCTGTGCTTTGTTTGCTGTTGATGTAGCCCTAAGCAGAGACTGGCGAAAATCACTTTCATGGAAAGGGGTTGCCAAGCTTCCAAAATACTACGAGTTGCCTGAAATCTCAGCAAACATTTTTTCACCCAATCTTGTTGATTCTTTCAGGTAATGATCAGTACACCAAAACCACTTGGCTCACCAAATTTCGTTCTTCTAGGTTCAACCGTTCGTTTGCAGTAATCGTTTTAATTTTTAGGTTTCACTCTGTTTTTCCTATAGGGATACATATATTTGGAACTCTAAATCAAACACGGTTTGTGCTAGCTTTTCGAAACTTGACACAATAAAGCAGTTTCAAGTTCTATCTCTATGCTTTGTTTGCTGTTAATGTAGCCCTATGCAGAGACTGGCGAAAATCACTTTCATGGAAAGGGGTTGCCAAGCTTCCAAAAAACTACGAGTTTCCTGAAATCTCAGCAAACATTTTTTCACCCAATCTTGTTGATTCTTTCAGGTAATGATCAGTACACCAAAACCACTTGGCTCACCAAATTTCGTTCTTCTAGGTTCAACCATTCGTTTGCAGTAATCGTTTTAATTTTTAGGTTTCACTCTGTTTTTCCTATAGGGATACATGTATTTGGAACTCTAAATCAAACACGGTTTGTGCTAGCTTTTTGAAACTTGACACAATAAAGCAGTTTCAATTTCAATCTCTATGCTTTGTTTGCTGTTGATGTAGCCCTATGCAGAGACTGGCGAAAATCACTTTCATGGAAAGGGGTTGCCACGCTTCCAAAAAACTACGAGTTGCCTGAAATCTCAGCAAACATTTTTTCACCCAATCTTGTTGATTCATTCAGGTAATTATCAGTACACCAACACCACTTGGCTCACCAAATTTCATTCTTCTAGGTTCAACCGTTCGTTTGCAGTAACCATTTTCATTTTTAGGTTTCACTCTGTTTTCTCCTATAGGGATACATGTATTTGAAACTCTAAATCAAACACGGTTTGTGTTAGCTCTGTAAATCGTGACACAATAAAGCAGTTTCAAGTTCTATCTCTATGCTTTGTTTGCTGTTGATGTAGCCCTATGCAGAGACTGGCGAAAATCACTTTCATGGAAAGGGGTTGCCAAGCTTCCAAAAAACTACGAGTTGCCTGAAATCTCAGCAAACATTTTTTCACCCAATCTTGATGATTCTTTCAGGTAATGATCAGTACACCAAAACCACTGGGCTCACCAAATTTCATTCTTCTAGGTTCAACCGTTCGTTTGCAGTAACCGTTTTCATTTATAGGTTTTACTCTGTTTTCTCCTATAGGGATACATGTATTTGAAACTCTAAATCAAACACGGTTTGTTTTAGCTCTGTGAAACATGACACAATAAAGCAGTTTCAAGTTCTATCTCTATGCTTTGTTTGCTGTTGATGTAGCCCTAAGCAGAGACTGGCGAAAATCACTTTCATGTAAAGAGGTTGACAAACTTCCAAAAAACTATGAGTTGCCTGAAACCTCAGCAAACATTTTTTCACCCAATCTTGATGATTCTTTGAGGTAATGATCAGTACACCAAAACCACTGGGCTCACCAAATTTCATTCTTCTAGGTTCAACCGTTCGTTTGCAGTAACCGTTTTCATTTTTAGGTTTCACTCTGTTTTCTCCTATACGGATACATGCATTTGGAAATCTAAATCAAACACGGTTTGTGCTAGCTCTTTGAAACTTGGCAAAATAAAGCAGTTTCAAGTTCTATCTCTATGCTTTGTTTGATGTTGATGTAGCCCTAAGCAGAGACTCGCGAAAATCAATTTCATGGAACGGGGTTGCCAAGCTTCCAAAAAACTACGAGTTTCCTGAAATCTCAGCAAACATTTTTTCACCCAATCTTGTTGATTCTTTCAGGTAAGGACCAGTACACCAAAACCACTTGGCTCAAAAAATTTCGTTCTTCTAGGTTCAACCGTTCGTTTGCAGTAATTGTTTTAATTTTTAGGTTTCACTCTGTTTTTCCTATAGGGATACATGTATTTGGAACTCTAAATCAAACACGGTTTGTGCTAGCTTTTTGAAACTTGACACAATAAAGCAGTTTCAAGTTGTATCTCTGTGCTTTGTTTGCTGTTGATGTAGCCCTAAGCAGAGACTGGCGAAAATCACTTTCATGGAAAGGGGTTGCCAAGCTTCCAAAATACTACGAGTTGCCTGAAATCTCAGCAAATATTTTTTCACCCAATCTTGATGATTCTTTCAGGTAATGATCAGTACACCAAAACCACTTGGCTCTCCAAATTTCGTTCTTCTAGGTTCAACCGTTAATGTGCCGTAACCGTTTTCATTTTTAGGTTTCACTCTGTTTTCTCCTATAGGGATACATGTATTTGGAACTCTAAATCAAACACGGTTTGTGCTAGCTCTTTGAAACTTGACACAATAAAGCAGTTTCAAGTTCTATCTCTATGCTTTCTTTGATGTTGATGTAGCCCTAAGCAGAGACTGGCGAAAATCAATTTCATGGAACGGGGTTGCCAAGCTTCCAAAAAACTACAAGTTTCCTGAAATCTCAGCAAACATTTTTTCACCCAATCTTGTTGATTCTTTCAGGTAATGATCAGTACACCAAAAAAATTTGGCACACCAAATTTCGTTCTTCTAGGTTCAACCGTTCGTTTGCAGTAACCGTTTTCATTTATAGGTTTTACTCTGTTTTCTCCTATAGGGATACATGTATTTGAAACTCTAAATCAAACACGGTTTGTTTTAGCTCTGTGAAACATGACACAATAAAGCAGTTTCAAGTTCTATCTCTATGCTTTGTTTGCTGTTGATGTAGCCCTAAGCAGAGACTGGTGAAAATCACTTTCATGGAAAGAGGTTGACAAACTTCCAAAAAACTACGAGTTGCCTGAAATCTCAGCAAACATTTTTTCACTCAATCTTGATGATTCTTTCAGGTAATGATCGGTACACCAAAACCACTTGGCTCACCAAATTTCGTTCATCTAGGTTCAACCATTCGTTTGCAGTAACCGTTTTCATTTTTAGGTTTCACTCTGTTTTCTCCTATAGGCATACATGTATTTGGAACTCTAAATCAAACACGGTTTGTGCTAGCTCTTTGAAACTTGAACACAATAAAGCACTTTCAAGTTCTATCTCTATGCTTTGTTTGCTGTTGATGTAGCCCTAAGCAGAGACTGGCGACAATCAATTTCATGGAACGGGGTTGCCAAGCTTCCAAAAAACTACGAGTTTCCTGAAATCTCAGCAAACATTTTTTCACCCAATCTTGTTGATTCTTTCAGGTAAGGATCAGTACACCAAAACCACTTGGCTCAAAAAATTTCGTTCTTCTAGGTTCAACCGTTCATTTGCAGTAATTGTTTTAATTTTTAGGTTTCACTCTGTTTTTCCTATAGGGATACATGTATTTGGAACTCTAAATCAAACACGGTTTGTGCTAGCTTTTTGAAACTTGACACAATAAAGCAGTTTCAAATTCTATCTCTGTGCTTTGTTTGCTGTTGATGTAGCCCTAAGCAGAGACTGGCGAAAATCACTTTCATGGAAAGGGGTTGCCAAGCTTCCAAAATACTATGAGTTGCCTGAAATCTCAGCAAACATTTTTTCACCCAATCTTGATGATTCTTTCAGGTAATGATCAGTACACCAAAACCACTTGGCTCACCAAATTTCGTTCTTCTAGGTTCAACCGTTAATGTGCCGTAACCGTTTTCATTTTTAGGTTTCACTCTGTTTTCTCCTATAGGGATACATGTATTTGGAACTCTAAATCAAACACGGTTTGTGCTAGCTCTTTGAAACTTGACACAATAAAGCAGTTTCAATTTCTATCTCTATGCTTTCTTTGATGTTGATGTAGCCCTAAGCAGAGACTGGCGAAAATCACTTTCATGGAAAGGGGTTGCCAAGCTTCCAAAAAACTACGAGTTGCCTGAAATCTTAGCAAACATTTTGTCACCCAATCTTGTTGATTCTTTCAGGTAATGATCAGTACACGAAAACCACTTGGCTCACCAAATTTTGTTCTTCTAGGTTAAACCGTTCGTTTGCAGTAACCGTTTTCATTTTTAGGTTTCACTCTGTTTCTCCTATAAGGATACATGTATTTGGAACTCTAAATCAAACACGGTTTGTGTTAGCTCTTTGAAACTTGACACAAAAAAGCAGTTTCAAGTTCTATCAATATGCTTTGTTTGCTGTTGATGTAGCCCTATGCAGAGAATGGCGAAAATCACTTTCATGGAAAGGGGTTGCCAAACTTCCAAAAAACGACGAGGTGCCTGAAATCTCAACAAACATTTTTTCACCCAATCTTGATGATTCTTTGAGGTAATGATCAGTACACAAAAACCACTTGGCTCACCAAATTTCGTTCTTCTAGGTTCAACCGTTCGTTTGCAGTAACCGTTTTCATTTTTAGGTTTCACTCTGTTTTCTCCTATAGGGTTACATGTATTTTGAACTCCAAATCAAACACGGTTTCTGCTAGCTCTTTGAACTTGACACAATAAAGCAGTTTCAAGTTCTATATCTATGCTTTGTTTGCTGATGATGTAGCCCTAAGCAGAGACTGGCGAAAATCACTTACATAAAAAGGGGTTGCCAAGCTTCCAAAAAACGACGAGTTGCCTGAAATCTCAGCAAACATTTTTTCACCCAATCTTGATGATTCTTTCAGGTAATGATCAGTACACCAAAACCACTTAGCTCACCAAATTTCGTTCTTCTAGGTTCAACCTTTCGTTTGCAGTAACCGTTTTAATTTTCAGGTTTCAATCTGTTTTCTCCTATAGGGATACATGTATTTGGAACACTAAATCAAACACGGTTTGTGCTAGCTCTTTGAAACTTGACACAATAAAGCAGTTTCAAGTTCTATTTCTATGCTTTGTTTGCTGATGATGTAGCCCTAAGCAGAGACTGGCGAAAATCACTTTCATGGAAAGGGGTTGACAAGCTTCCAAAAAACTAGGAGTTGCCTGAAATCTCAGCAAACATTTTTTCACCCAATCTTGATGATTCTTTCAGGTAATGATCAGTACACGAAAACCACTTGGCTCACCAAATTTCGTTCTTCTAGGTTCAACCGTTCGTTTGCAGTAACCGTTTTCATTTTTAGGTTTCACTCAGTTTTCTCCTATAGGGATACATGTATTTGGAACTCTAAATCAAACACGGGTTGTGTTAGCTCTTTGAAACTTGACACAATCAAGCAGTTTCAAGTTCTATCTCTATGCTTTGTTTGCTGTTGATGTTGCCCTAAGCAAGACTGGCGAAAATCAATTTCATGGAACGGGGTTGCCAAGCTTCCAAAAAACTACGAGTTTCCTGAAATCTCAGCAAACATTTTTTCACCCAATCTTGTTGATTCTTTCAGGTAATGATCAGTACACCAAAACCACTTGGCTCAAAAAATTTCGTTCTTCTAGGTTCAATCTTTCGTTTGCAGTAATTGTTTTAAATTTTAGGTTTCACTCTTTTTTTTCCTATAGGGATACATGTATTTGGAACTCTAAATCAAACACGGTTTGTGCTAGCTTTTTGAAACTTGACACAATAAAGCAGTTTCAAGTTCTATCTCTGTGCTTTGTTTGCTGTTGATGTAGCCCTAAGCAGAGACTGTCGATAATCACTTTCATGGAAAGGGGATCCCAAGCTTCCAAAATACTACGAGTTGCCTGAAATCTCAGCAAACATTTTTCACCCAATCTTGATGATTCTTTCAGGTAATGATCAGTACACCAAAACCACTTGGCTCACCAATTTCGTTCTTCTAGGTTCAACCGTTAATGTGCAGTAACCGTTTTCATTTTTAGGTTTCACTCTGTTTTCTCCTATAGGGATACATGTATTTGGAACTCTAAATCAAACACGGTTTGTGCTAGCTCTTTGAAATTTGACACAATAAAGCAGTTTCAAGTTCTATCTCTATGCTTTCTTTGATGTTGATGTAGCCCTAAGCAGAGACTGGCGAAAATCACTTTCATGGAAATGGGTTGCCAAGCTTCCAAAAAACTACGAGTTGCCTGAAATCTCAGCAAACATTTTTTCACCCAATCTTGATGATTCTTTCAGGTAATGATCAGTACACCAAAACGACTTGGCTCACCAAATTTTGTTCTTCTAGGTTCAACCATTCGTTTGCAGTAACCGTTTTCATTTTTAGGTTTCACTTTGTTTTCTCATATAAGGATACATGTATTTGGAACTCTAAATGAAACACGGTTTGTGCTAGCTCTTTGAAACTTGACACAATAAAGCAGTTTCAAGTTCTATCTCTATGCTTTGTTTGCTGTTGATGTAGCCCTAAGCAGAGACTGGCGAAAATCACTTTCATGGAAAGGGGTTGCCAAGCTTCCAAAAAACTACGAGTTGCCTGAAATCTCAGCAAACATTTTTTCACCCAATCTTGATGATTCTTTCAGGTAATGATCAGTACACCAAAACCACTTGGCTCACCAAATTTCGTTCTTCTAGGTTCAACCGTTCGTTTGCAGTAACCGTTTTCATTTTTAGGTTTCACTCAGTTTTCTCCTATAGGGATACATGTATTTGGAACTCTAAATCAAACACGGTTTGTGCTAGCTCTTTGAAACTTGACACAATAAAGCAGTTTCAAGTTCTACCTCTATGCTTTGTTTGCTGATGATGTAGCCCTAAGCAGAGACTGGCGAAAATCACTTTCATGGAAAAGGGTTGCCAAGCTTCCAAAAAAGTACGAGTTGCCTGAAATCTCAGCAAACATTTTTTCACCCAATCTTGATGATTCTTTCAGGTAATGATCAGTACACCAAAACCACTTGGCTCACCAAATTTCGTTCTTCTAGGTTCAACCGTTCGTTTGCAGTAACCGTTTTCATTTTTAGGTTTCACTCTGTTTTCTCCTATAAGGATACATGTATTTGGAACTCTAAATCAAACACGGGTTGTGTTAGCTCTTTGAAACTTGACACAAAAAGGAAGTTTCAAGTTCTATCTCTATGCTTTTTTTGCTGTTGATGTAGCCCTAAGCAGAGAGTGGCGAAAATCACTTTCATGGAAAGGGGTTGCCAAACTTCCAAAAAACTACGAGTTGCCTGAAATCTCAGCAAACATTTTTTCACTCAATCTTGATGATTCTTTCAGGTAATGATCAGTACACCAAAACCACTTGGCTCACCTAATTTGGTTCTTCTAGGTTCAACCGTTCATTTGCAGTAACCGTTTTCATTTTTAGGTTTCACTCTGTTTTCTCCTATAGGGATACATGTATTTGGAACTCTAAATCAAACACGGTTTGTGCTAGCTCTTTGAAACTTGACACAATAAAGCAGTTTCAAGTTCTATCTCTATGCTTTGTTTGCTGTTGATGTAGCCCTAAGCAGAGACTGGCGAAAATCACTTTCATGGAAAGGGGTTGCCAAGCTTCCAAAAAACAACGAGTTTCCTGAAATCTCAGCAAACATTTTTTCACCCAATCTTGTTGATTCTTTCAGGTAATGATCAGTATACCAAAACCACGTGGCTCACCAAATTTCGTTCTTCTAGGTTCAACCGATCGTGTGCAGTAACCGTTTTCATTTTTAGGTTTCACTCTGTCTTCTCCTATAGGGAAACATGTATTTGGAACTCCAAATCAAACACGGTTTGTGCTAGCTCTTTGAAACTTGACACAATAAAGCAGTTTCCAGTTCTATATTTATGCTTTGTTTGCTGATGATGAAGTCCTAAGCAGAGACTGGCGAAAATCACTTACATAAAAAGGGGTTGCCAAGCTTCCAAAAAAATACGAATTGCCTTAAATCTCAGGAAACATTTTTTCACCCAATCTTGATGATTCTTTCAGGTAATGATCAGTACACAAAAACCACTTGGCTCACCAAATTTCGTTCTTCTAGGTTCAACCGTTCGTTTGCAGTAACCGTTTTCATTTTTAGGTTTCACTCTGTTTTCTCCTATAGGGATACATGTATTTGGAACTCTAAATCAAACACGGTTTGTGCTAGCTTTTTAAAACTTGACACAATAACGCAGTTTCAAGTTCTATCTCTATGCGTTGTTTTCTGTTGATGTAGCCCTGAGCAGAGACTGGCGAAAATCACTTTCATGGAAAGGGGTTGCCAAGCTTTTAAAAAACTACGAGATTCCTGAAATCTCAGCAAACATTTTTTCACCCAATCTTGATGATTCTTTCAGGTAATGATCAGTACACCAAAACCACTTGGCTCACCAAATTTCGTTCTTCTAGGTTCAACCCTCGTGTGCAGTAACCGTTTTCATTTTTAGGTTTCACTCTGTTTTCTCCTATTTGGATACATGTATTTGGAACTCTAAATCAAACACGGTTTGTGCTAGCTCTTTGAAACTTGACACAATAAAGCAGGTTTCAAGTTCTAATTCTATGCTTTGTTTGCTGTTGATGTAGCCCTAAAGAGAGACTGGCGAAAATCACTTTCATGAAAGGGGTTGCCAAACTTCCAAAAAACTACTAGTTGCCTGAAATCTCAGCAAACATTTTTTCACCCAATCTTGATGATTCTTTCAGGTAATGATCAGTACACCAAAAAATTGGCTCACCAAATTTCGTTATTCTGGGTTCAAGCGTTCGTTTGCAGTAACCGTTTTTATTTTTAGGTTTCACTCTGTTTGCTCCTATACGGATACATGTATTTGGAACTCTAAATCAAACACGGTTTGTGCTAGCTCTTTGAAACTTGACACAATAAAGCAGTTTCAAGTTCTATCTCTATGCTTTGTTTGCTGTTGATGTATCCCTAAGCAGAGACTGGCGAAAATCACTTTCTTGGAAAGGGGTTTCCAAACTTCCAAAAAACTACGAGTTGCCTGAAATCTCAGCAAACATTTTTTCACCCAACCTTGATGATTCTTTCAGGTAATGATCAGTACACCAAAACAAGTTGGCTCACCAAATTTCATTCTTCTAGGTTCAACCGTTCGTTTGCAGTAACCGTTTTCATTTTTAGGTTTCACTCTGTTTTCTCCTATAGGGATACATGTATTTGGAACTCTAAATCAAACACGGTTTGTGCTAGCTCTTTGAAACTTGACACAATAAATAGTTTCAAGTTCTATCTCTATGCTTTGTTTGCTGTTGATGTAGCCCTAAGCAGAGACTGGCAACAATCACTTTCATGGAAAGGCGTTGCCAAGCTTCCAAAAAAATACGAGTTTCCTGAAATCTCAGCAAACATTTTTTTCACCCAATCTTGATGATTCTTTCACGTAATGATCAGTACACCAAAACCACTTGGCTCACCAAATTTCGTTCTTCTAGGTTCAACCGTTCGTTTGCAGTAACCGTTTTCATTTTTAGGTTTCACTCTGTTTTCTCCTATAGGGATACATGTATTTGGAACTCTAAATCAAACACGGTTTGTGCTAGCTCTTTGAAACTTGACACAATAAAGCAGTTTCAAGTTCTATCTCTATGATTTGTTTGCTGTTGATGAAGCCCTAAGCAGAGACTGGCGAAAATCACTTTCATGGAAAGGGGTTGCCAAGTTTCCTAAAAACTACGAGTTGCCCGAAAACTCAGCAAACATTTTTTCACCCAATCTTGATGATTCTTTCAGGTAATGATTAGTACACCAAAACCACTTGGCTCACCAAATTTCGTTCTTCTAGGTTCAACCGATCGTGTGCAATAACCGTTTTCATTTTTAGGTTTCACTCTGTCTTCTCCTATAGGGATACATGTATTTGGAACTCCAAATCAAACACGGTTTGTGCTAGCTCTTTGAAACTTGACACAATAAAGCGGTTTCAAGTTCTATATCTACGCTTTGTTTGTTGATGATGAAGCCCTAAGCAAAGACTGGCGAAAATCACTTACATAAAAAGGGGTTGCCAAGCTTCCAAAAAACTACGAATTGCCTTAAATCTCAGCAAACATTTTTTCACCCAATCTTGATGATTCTTTCAGGTAATGATCAGTACACCAAAACCACTTGGCTCACCAAATTTCGTTCTACTAGGTTCAACCGTTCGTTTGCAGTAACCGTTTTCATTTTTAGGATTCACTCTGTTTTTCCTATAGGGATACAAGTATTTGGAACTCTAAATCAAACATGGTTTGTGCTAGCTTTTTGAAACTTGACACAATAAAGCAGTTTCAAGTTCTATCTCTATGCTTTTTTGGCTGATGATGTAGCCCTAACAGAGACTGGCGAAAATCACTTTCATGGAAAGGGGTTCCCAAGCTTCCAAAAAAGTACGAGTTGCCTGAAATCTCAGCAAACATTTTTTCACCCAATCTTGATGATTCTTTCAGGTAATGATCAGTACACCAAAACCACTTGGTCACCAAGTTTTGTTCTTCTAGGTTAAACCGTTCGTTTGCAGTAACCGTTTTCATTTTTAGGTTTCACTCTGTTTTCTCCTATAAGGATACATGTATTTAGAACTCTAAATCAAACACGGTTTGTGATAGCTCTTTGAAACTTGACACAATAAAGCAGTTTCAAGTTCTATCTCTATGCTTTGTTTGCTCTTGATGTAGCCCTGAGCAGAGACTGGCGAAAATCACTTTCATAGAAAGGGGTTGCCAAGCTTCCAAAAAACTACGAGTTGCCTTATATCTCAGCCAACATTTTTTCACCCAATCTTGATGATTCATTCAGGTAATGATCAGTACACCAAAACCACTTGGCTCACCAAATTTCGTTCTTCTAGGTTCAACCGTTCGTGTGCACTAACCGTTTTCATTTTTAGGTTTCACTCTGTTTTCTCCTATATTGATACATGTATTTGAAACTCTAAATCAAACACGGTTTGTGTTAGCTCTTTGAAACTTGACACAATAAAGCAGTTTCAAGTTCTATCTCTATGCTTTTTTGGCTGTAGATGTAGCCCTAAGCAGAGACTGGCGAAAATCACTTTCATGGAAAGGGGTTGCCAAGCTTCCAAAAAAGTACGAGTTGCCTGAAATCTCAGCAAACATTTTTTCACCCAATCTTGGTGATTCTTTCAGGTAATGATCAGTGCACCAAAACCACTTGGCTCACCAAATTTCGTTCTTCTAGGTTCAACCGTTCGTTTGCAGTAACCGTTTTCATTTTTAGGTTTCACTCTGTTTTCTCCTATAGGGATAAATGTATTTGGAACTCTAAATCAAACACGGTTTGTGCTAGATCTTTGAAACTTGACACAATAAAGCAGTTTCAAGTTCTATCTCTATGCTTTGTTTGCTGTTGATGTAGCCCTAAGCAGAGACTAGCGAAAATCACTTTCATGGAAAGGGGTTGCCAAGTTTCCAAAAAACTACGAGTTGCCTGAAATCTCAGCAAACATTTTTTCACCCAATCTTGATGATTCTTTCAGGTAATGATTAGTACACCAAAACCACTTGGCTCACCAAATTTCGTTCTTCTAGGTTCAACCGATCGTGTGCAATAACCGTTTTCATTTTTAGGTTTCACTCTGTCTTCTCCTATAGGGATACATGTATTTGGAACTCCAAATCAAACACGGTTTGTGCTAGCTCTTTGAAACTTGACACAATAAAGCAGTTTCAAGTTCTATATCTCTGCTTTGTTTGCTGATGATGAAGCCCTAAGCAGAGACTGGCGAAAATCACTTACATAAAAAGGGGTTGCCAAGCTTCCAAAAAACTACGAGTTGCCTGAAATCTCAGCAAACATTTTTTTACCCAATCTTGATGATTCTTTCAGGTAATGATCAGTACACCAAAACCACTTGGCTCACCAAATTTCGTTCTTCTAGGTTCAACCGATCGTGTGCAGTAACCGTTTTCATTTTTAGGTTTCACTCTGTCTTCTCCTATAGGGATACATGTATTTGTGACTCCAAATCAAACACGGTTTGTGCTAGCTCTTTGAAACTTGACACAATAAAGCAGTTTCAAGTTCTATCTCTATGCTTTGTTTGCTGTTGATGTAGCCCTAAGCAGAGACTGGCGAAAATCACTTTCATGGAAAGCGGTTTCCAAGCTTCCAAAAATCTACGAGTTGCCTGAAATCTCAGCAAACATTTTTTCACCCAATCTTGATGATTCTTTCAGGTAATGATCAGTACACCAAAACCACTTGGCTCACCAAATTTCGTTCTTCTAGTTTCAACCGTTCATTTGCAGTAACCGTTTTCATTTTTAGATTTCACTCTGTTTTCTTCTATAGGGATACATGTATTTGGAACTCTAAATAAAACACGGTTTGTGCTAGCTTTTTGAAACTTGACACAATAAAGCAGTTTCAAGTTCTATCTCTATGCTTTGTTTGCTGTTGATGTAGCCCTAAGCAGAGACTGGCGAAAATCACTTTCATGGAAAGGGGTTGCCAAGTTTCCAAAAAACTACGAGTTGCCTGAAATCTCAGCAAACATTTTTTCACCCAATCTTGATGATTCTTTCAGGTAATGATTAGTACACCAAAACAACTTGGCTCACCAAATTTCGTTCTTCTAGGTTCAACCGATCGTGTGCAGTAACCGTTTTCATTTTTAGGTTTCACTCTGTCTTCTCCTATAGGGATACATGTATTTGGAACTCTAAATCAAACACGGTTTGTGCTAGCTCTTTGAAACTTGACACA
>NW_027525467.1:0-19317 GCF_052094955.1 Ictidomys tridecemlineatus | reverse complement strand
TCTCACAAAATTTCGTTCTTCTAGGTTAAACCATTCGTTTGCAGTAACCATTTACATTTTTATGTTTCACTCTGTTTTCCCATATAGGGATACATGTATTTGGAACTCTACTTCAAACACTGTTTGTGCTAGCTCTTTGGAACTTGACACAAGAAAGCAGTTTCAAGTTCTATCTCAATGGTTTGTTTGCTGTTGATGTAGCACTAAGCAGAGACTAGCGAAAATCACTTTCATTGAAAGGGGTTGCCAGGTTTCCAAAAATCTACGAGTTGCCTGAAATCTCAGCAAACATTTTTCACCCAATCTTGATGATGTTTTCAGGTAATGATCAGTACAAGAAAACCACTTGGCTCACCAAATTTTGTTCTTCTAGGTTAAACCGTTCGTTTGCAGTAACCGTTTTCATTTTTAGGTTTAACTCTGTTTTCTCCTTTAGGGATAAATGTATTTGGAACGCTAAATGAAACGCGGTTTGCGCTACCTCTTTGAAACTTGACACAATAATGCAATTTCAAGTTCTATCTCTGTGGTTTGTTTGTTGTTGATGTAGCCCTAAGCAGAGACTGGCGAAAATCACTTTCATGGAAAGAAGTTGCCAAGCTTCCAAAAAACTTCGAGTTGCCTGAAATCTCAGCAAACATTTTTTCACCCAATCTTGATGATTCTTTCACGTAATGATCAGTACACCAAAACCACTTGTCTCACCAAATTTTGTTCTTCTAGTTTAAAACCGTTCGGTTGCAGTAACCATTTTCATTTTTAGGTTTCACTCTGTTTTCTCCTATAGGGTT
Organism: Ictidomys tridecemlineatus; assembly: GCF_052094955.1. Lineage (NCBI taxonomy): Eukaryota > Metazoa > Chordata > Mammalia > Rodentia > Sciuridae > Ictidomys > Ictidomys tridecemlineatus. The sequence continues at coordinate 18,526 of NW_027525467.1, read as the reverse complement.
ACTTGTATTTGGAACTCTAAATGAAACACGGTTTGCGCTAGCTCTTTGAAACTTGACACAACAAAGCAGTTTCAAGTTCTGTCACTTTGGTTTGTTTGCTGTTGATGTAGCCCTAAGCAGAGACTGGCGAAAATCACTTTCATGGAAAGGGGTAGGCAAGCTTCAAAAAAACTACGAGTTGCCTGAAATATCAGCAAACACTTTTTCACCTAATCTTGATGATTCATTCAGGTAATGATCAGTAAACCAAAACCAGTTGGCTCACCAAATTTCGTTCTTCTAGGTTATACCGTTCGTTTGCAGTAATCGTTTTCATTTTTAGGTTTCACTCTGTTTTCTCATATAGGGATACATGTATTTGGAACTCTAAATCAAACACGGTTTGTGCTAGCTCTTTGAAACTTGACACAATAAAGCAGTTTTAAGTTTTATCGCTATGGTTTGTTTGCTGTTGATGTAGCCCTAAGCAGAGACTGGCGAAAATCACTTTCATGGGAAGGGGTTGCCAAGCTTCCAAAAAACTACGAGTTGCCTGAAATCTCAGCAAACATTTTTTCACCCAATCTTGATGATTCTTTCAGGTAATGATCAGTACACCAAAAACACTTGGCTCACCAAATTTCGTTCTTCTAGGTTAAACCGTTCGTTTGCAGTAACCGTTTTCATTTTTAGGTTTCACTCTGTTTTCTCCTATAGGGATACATGTATTTGGAACTCTAAATGAAACACGGTTTGTGCTAGCTCTTTGAAACTTGACACAATAAAGCAGTTTCAAGTACTATCTCTATGGTTTATTTGCTGTTGATGTAGCCCTAAGCAGAGACTGGCGAAAATCACTTTCATGGAAAGGGGTTGCCAAGCTTCCAAAAAACTACGAGTTGCCTGAAATCTCAGCAAACATTTTTTCACCCAATCTTGATGATTCTTTCAGGTAATGTTTAGTACACCAAAACCTCTTGGCTCACCAAATTTCATTCTTCTAGGTTAAACCGTTCGTTTGCAGTAACCGTTTTCATTTTTAGGTTTCACTCTGTTTTTTCCTATAGGGATACATGTGTTTTGAACTCTAAATCAAACACGGTTTGTGCTAGCTCTTTGAAACTTGACACAAGAAAGCAGTTTCAAGTTCTATCTCTATGGTTTGTTTGCTGTTGATGTAGCCCTAAGCAGAGACTGGCGAAAATCACTTTCATGGAAAGGGGTTGCCAAGCTTCCAAAAAACTACGAGTTGTCTGAAATCTCAGCAAACTTTTTTTCACCCAATCTTGATGATTCTTTCAGGTAATGATCAGTACACCAAAACCACTTGGCTCACCAAATTTTGTTCTTCTAGTTTCAACCGTTCGTTTGCAGTAACCGTTTTCATTTTTAGGTTTCACTCTGTTTTCTCCTATAGGTATACATGTATTTGGAACTCTAAATCAAACACGGTTTGTGCTAGCTCTTTGAAACTTGACACAATAAAGCAGTTTCAAGTTCTATATCTATGGTTTGTTTGCTGTTGATGTAGCCCTAAGCAGAGACTGGCGAAAATCACTTTCATGGAAATGGGTTGCCAAGCTTCCAAAAAACTACAGTTGCCTGAAATCTCAGCAAACATTTTTTCACCCAATCTTGAGGATTCTTTCAGGTAATGATCAAGAAACCAAAACTACTTGGCTCACCAAATTTCGTTCTTCTATGTTAAACCGTTTCTTTGCAGTAACCATTTTCATTTTTAGTTTTCTCTCTGTTTTCTCCTATTGGGATACATGTATTTGGAACACTAAATCAAACACGGTTTGTGCTAGCTCTTTGAAACTTGACACAAAAAAGCAGTTTCATGTTCTATCTCTATGGTTTGTTTGCTGTTGATGTAGCCCTAAGCAGAGACTGGCGAAAATCACTTTCATGGAAAGGGGTTGCCAAGCTTCCAAAAAACTACGAGTTGCCTGAAATCTCAGCAAACATTTTTTCACCCAATCTTGATGATTCTTTCAGGTAATGATCAGTACAAGAAAACCACTTGGCTCACCACATTTTTTTCTTCTAGGTTAAACCGTTCGTTTGCAGTAACCGTTTTCATTTTTAGGTTTAACTCTGTTTTCTCCTATAGGGATAAATGTATTTGGAACTCTAAATGAAACGCGGTTTGCGCTAGCTCTTTGAAACTTGACACAATAAAGCAATTTCAAGTTCTATCTCTGTGGTTTGTTTGTTGTTGATGTAGCCCTAAGCAGAGACTGGCGAAAATCACTTTCATGGAAAGGGGTTGCCAAGCTTCCAAAAAACTACGAGTTGCCTGAAATCTCAGCAAACATTTTTTCACCCAATCTTGATGATTCTTTCACGTAATGATCAGTACACCAAAACCACTTGTCTCACCAAATTTTGTTCTTCTAGGTTAAACCGTTCGTTTGCAGTAACCATTTTCATTTTTAGGTTTCACTCTGTTTTCTCCTATAGGGTTACTTGTATTTGGAACTCTAAATGAAACACGGTTTGCGCTAGCTCTTTGAAACTCTACACAATAAAGCAGTTTCAAGTTCTGTCTCTTTGGTTTGTTTGCTGTTTATGTAGCCCTAAGAAGAGACTGGCGAAAATCACTGTCATGGAAAGGGGTTGCCAAGCTTCCAAAAAACTACGAGTTGCCTGAAATCTCAGCAAACATTTTTTCACCCAATCTTGATGATTCTTTCAGGTAATGATCAGTACACCAAAACCACTTGGCCCACCTAATTTCGTTCTTCTAGGTTAAACCTTTCGTTTGCAGTAACCGTTTTCATTTTTAGGTTTCACTCTGTTTTCTCCTATACGGATACATGTATTTGGAACTCTAAATCAAAGACTATTTGTGCTAGCTCTTTGAAACTTGACACAAGAAAGCTGTTTCATGTTCTATCTCTATGGTTTGTTTGCTGTTGATGTAGCCCTAAGCAGAGACTGGCGAAAATCACTTTCATGGAAAGGGGTTGCCAAGCTTTCAAAAAACTACGAGTTTCCTGAATTCTCAGCAAACATTTTTTCACCCAACTTGATGATTCTTTCACGTAATGATCAGTACACCAAAACCACTTGGCTCACCAAATTTCGTTCTTCTATGTTAAACCGTTCGTTTGCAGTAACCGTTTTCATGTTTAGGTTTCACTCTGTTTTCTCCTATAGGAATACATATATTTGGAACACTAAATCAAACACGGTTTGCGATAGCTCTTTGAAACTTGACACAATAAAGCAGTTTCAAGTTCTATTTCTATGGTTTGTTTGCTGTTGATGTAGCCCTAAGCAGAGACTGGCGAAAATCACTTTCATGGAAAGGGGTTGCCAAGCTTCCAAAAAATTATGAGTTGCCTGAAATCTCAGCAAACATTTTTTCACCCAATCTTGATGATTCTTTCAGGTAATGATCAGTACACCAAAACCACTTGGCTCACCAAATTTCGTTCTTCAAGGTTAAACCGTTCGTGTGCAGTAACCGTTTTCATTTTTAGGTTTCACTCTGTTTTTTCCTATACGAATACATGTATTTGGAACTCTAAATGAAACACGATTTGTGCTAGCTCTTTGAAACTTGACACAAGAAAGCAGTTTCAAGTTCTATCTCTATGGTTTGTTTGCTGTTGATGCAGCCCTAAGCAGAGACTGGCGAAAATCACTTTCATGGAAAGGGGTTGCGAAGCTTCCAAAAAACTACGAGTTGCCTGAAATCTCAGCAAACATTTTTTCACCCAATCTTGATGATTCTTTCAGGTAATGATCAGTACACCAAAACCACTTGGCTCACCAAATTTCGTTCTTCTAGGTTAAACCGTTCGTTTGCAGTAACCGTTTTCATTTGTAGGTTTCACTCTGTTTTCTCCTATAGGGATACATGTATATGGAACTCTAAATCAAACACGGCTTGTGCTATCTCTTTGAAACTTGACACAATAAAGCAGTTTCAAGTTCTCTCTCTATGGTGTGTTTGCTGTTGATGTAGCCCTAAGCAGAGACTGGCGAAAATCACTTTCATGGAAAGGGGTTGCCAGGCTTCCAAAAAACTACGAGTTGCCTGAAATCTCAGCAAACATTATATCACCCAATCTTGATGATTCTTTCAGGTATTGATCAGAACACCAAAACCACTTGGCTCACCAAATTTCGATCTTCTAGGTCAAACTGTTCGTTTGCAGTAACCGTTTTCATTTTTAGGTTTCACTCTGTTTTCTCCTATAGGGATACATGTATTTGGAACTCTAAAAGAAACACGGTTTGTGCTAGCTCTTTGAAACTTGACAAAATAAAGCAGTTGCAATTTCTATCTCTATGGTTTGTTTGCTGTTGATGCAGCCCTAAGCAGAGACTGGCGAAAATCACTTTCATGGAAAGGGGTTGCCAATCTTCCAAAAAACTACGAGTTGCCTGAAATCTCAGCAAACATTTTTTCACCCAATCTTGATGATTCTTTCAGGTAATGATCAGTACAAGAAAACCACTTGGCTCACCACATTTTGTTCTTCTAGGTTAAACCGTTCGTTTGTAGTAACCGTTTTCATTTTTAGGTTTAACTCTGTTTTCTCCTATAGGGATAAATGTATTTGGAACTCTAAATGAAACGCGGTTTGCGCTAGCTCTTTGAAACTTGACAAAAAATCAATTTCAAGTTCTATCTCTGTGGTTTGTTTGTTGTTGATGTAGCCCTAAGCAGAGACTGGCGAAAATCATTTTCATGGAAAGGGGTTGCCAAGCTTCCAAAAAACTACGAGTTGCCTGAAATCTCAGCAAACATTTTTTCACCCAATCTTGATGATTTTTTCACGTAATGATCAGTACACCAAAACCACTTGTCTCACCAAATTTTGTTCTTCTAGGTTAAACCGTTCGTTTGCAGTAACCATTTCCATTTTTAGGTTTCACTCTGTTTTCTCCTATAGGGATACATGTATTTGGAACTCTAAATCAAACACAGTTTGTGCTAGCTCTTTGAAACTTGACACAATAAAGCAGTTTCAAGTTCTATCTCTATGGTTTGTTTGCTGTTGTTGTAGCCCTAAGCAGAGACTGGCGAAAATCACTTTCATGGCCCAAAGCTTCCAAAAAACTTCCGAGTTTCCTTGAATATCTCAGCAAACATTTTTTTCACCCCTATCTTGATGATTCTTTCCAGGAGTAATGATCAGTACACCAAAACCACTTGGCTCACCAAATTTTGTTCTTCTAGGTTAAACCGTTCGTTTGCAGTAACCGTTTTTCATTTTTAGGTTTCACTCTGTTTTCTCCTATAGGGATACATGTATTTGGAACTCTAAATCAAACACGGTTTGTGCTAGCTCTTTGAAACTTGACACAATAAAGCAGTTTCAAGTTCTATCTCTATGGTTTGTTTGCTGTTGTTGTAGCCCTAAGCAGAGACTGGCGAAAATCACTTTCATGGAAAGGGGTTGCCAAGCTTCCAAAAAATTACGAGTTTCCTGAAATCTCAGCAAACCTTTTTTCACCCAATCTTGATGATTCTTTCAGGTAATGATCAGTACACAAAACCACTTGGCTCACCAGATTTCATTCTTCTAGGTTAAACCTTTCGTTTCCAGTAACCGTTTTAATTTTTAGGTTTCACTCTGTTTTCCCCTATAGGGATACATGTATTTGGAACTCTAAATCAAACACTGTTTGTGCTAGCTCTTTGAAACTTGACAGAAGAAAGCAGTTTCAAGTTCTATCTCTATGGTTTGTTTGCTATTGATGTAGCCCTAAGCAGAGAATGGCGAAAATCACTTTCATGGAAAGGGGTTGCCAAGCTTCCAAAAAACTATGAGTTTCCTGAAATCTCAGCAAACATTTTTTCACCCCATCGTGATGATTCTTTCAGGTAATGATCAGTACACCAAAACCACTTGGCTCACCAAATTTTGTTCTTCTAGTTTAAACCGTTCGTTTGCAGTAACCATTTTCATTTTAGGTTTCACTGTGTTTTCTCCTATAAGGATACATGTATTTGGAACTCTAAATCAAATACGGTTTGTGCTAGCTCATTGAAACTTGACACAATATAGCAGTTTCAAGATCTATCTGTATGGTTTGTTTGCTGTTGATGTAGCCCTAAGCAGAGACTGTCGAAAATCACTTTCATTGAAAGGGGTTGCCAAGCTTCCAAAAATCTACGAGTTGCCTGAAATCTCAGCAAACATTTTTTCACCCAATCTTGATGATTCTTTCACGTAATGATCAGTACACCAAAACCACTTGGCTCACCAAATTTCGTTCTTCTAGGTTAAACCGTTCGTTTGCAGTAACCGTTTTTCATTTTTAGGTTTCACTCTGTTTTCTCCTATAGGGATACATGTATTTGGAACTCTAAATCAAACACGGTTTGTGCTAGCTCTTTGAAACTTGACACAATAAAGCAGTTTCAAGTTCTATCTCTATGGTTTGTTTGCTGTTGTTGTAGCCCTAAGCAGAGACTGGCGAAAATCACTTTCATGGAATCACTTTCATGGAAAGGGGTTGCCAAGCTTCCAAAAAACTACGAGTTGCCTGAAATCTCAGCAAACCTTTTTTCACCCAATCTTGATGATTCTTTCAGGTAATGATCAGTACACCAAAACCACTTGGCTCACCAAATTTCATTCTTCTAGGTTAAACCGTTCGTTTGCAGTAACCGTTTTCATTTTTAGGTTTCACTCTGTTTTCTCCTATAGGGATACATGTGTTTTGAACTCTAAATCAAACACGGTTTGTGCTAGCTCTTTGAAACTTGACACAAGAAAGCAGTTTCAAGTTCTATCTCTATGGTTTGTTTGCTGTTGATGTAGCCCTAAGCAGAGACTGGCGAAAATCACTTTCATGGAAAGGGGTTGCCAAGCTTCCAAAAAACTACGAGTTGTCTGAAATCTCAGCAAACTTTTTTTCACCCAATCTTGATGATTCTTTCAGGTAATGATCAGTACACCAAAACCACTTGGCTCACCAAATTTTGTTCTTCTAGTTTCAACCGTTCGTTTGCAGTAACCGTTTTCATTTTTAGGTTTCACTCTGTTTTCTCCTATAGGTATACATGTATTTGGAACTCTAAATCAAACACGGTTTGTGCTAGCTCTTTGAAACTTGACACAATAAAGCAGTTTCAAGTTCTATATCTATGGTTTGTTTGCTGTTGATGTAGCCCTAAGCAGAGACTGGCGAAAATCACTTTCATGGAAATGGGTTGCCAAGCTTCCAAAAAACTACGAGTTGCCTGAAATCTCAGCAAACATTTTTTCACCCAATCTTGAGGATTCTTTCAGGTAATGATCAAGAAACCAAAACTACTTGGCTCACCAAATTTCGTTCTTCTATGTTAAACCGTTTCTTTGCAGTAACCATTTTCATTTTTAGTTTTCTCTCTGTTTTCTCCTATTGGGATACATGTATTTGGAACACTAAATCAAACACGGTTTGTGCTAGCTCTTTGAAACTTGACACAAAAAAGCAGTTTCATGTTCTATCTCTATGGTTTGTTTGCTGTTGATGTAGCCCTAAGCAGAGACTGGCGAAAATCACTTTCATGGAAAGGGGTTGCCAAGCTTCCAAAAAACTACGAGTTGCCTGAAATCTCAGCAAACATTTTTTCACCCAATCTTGATGATTCTTTCAGGTAATGATCAGTACAAGAAAACCACTTGGCTCACCACATTTTTTTCTTCTAGGTTAAACCGTTCGTTTGCAGTAACCGTTTTCATTTTTAGGTTTAACTCTGTTTTCTCCTATAGGGATAAATGTATTTGGAACTCTAAATGAAACGCGGTTTGCGCTAGCTCTTTGAAACTTGACACAATAAAGCAATTTCAAGTTCTATCTCTGTGGTTTGTTTGTTGTTGATGTAGCCCTAAGCAGAGACTGGCGAAAATCACTTTCATGGAAAGGGGTTGCCAAGCTTCCAAAAAACTACGAGTTGCCTGAAATCTCAGCAAACATTTTTTCACCCAATCTTGATGATTCTTTCACGTAATGATCAGTACACCAAAACCACTTGTCTCACCAAATTTTGTTCTTCTAGGTTAAACCGTTCGTTTGCAGTAACCATTTTCATTTTTAGGTTTCACTCTGTTTTCTCCTATAGGGTTACTTGTATTTGGAACTCTAAATGAAACACGGTTTGCGCTAGCTCTTTGAAACTCTACACAATAAAGCAGTTTCAAGTTCTGTCTCTTTGGTTTGTTTGCTGTTTATGTAGCCCTAAGAAGAGACTGGCGAAAATCACTGTCATGGAAAGGGGTTGCCAAGCTTCCAAAAAACTACGAGTTGCCTGAAATCTCAGCAAACATTTTTTCACCCAATCTTGATGATTCTTTCAGGTAATGATCAGTACACCAAAACCACTTGGCCCACCTAATTTCGTTCTTCTAGGTTAAACCTTTCGTTTGCAGTAACCGTTTTCATTTTTAGGTTTCACTCTGTTTTCTCCTATACGGATACATGTATTTGGAACTCTAAATCAAAGACTATTTGTGCTAGCTCTTTGAAACTTGACACAAGAAAGCTGTTTCATGTTCTATCTCTATGGTTTGTTTGCTGTTGATGTAGCCCTAAGCAGAGACTGGCGAAAATCACTTTCATGGAAAGGGGTTGCCAAGCTTTCAAAAAACTACGAGTTTCCTGAATTCTCAGCAAACATTTTTTCACCCAACTTGATGATTCTTTCACGTAATGATCAGTACACCAAAACCACTTGGCTCACCAAATTTCGTTCTTCTATGTTAAACCGTTCGTTTGCAGTAACCGTTTTCATGTTTAGGTTTCACTCTGTTTTCTCCTATAGGAATACATATATTTGGAACACTAAATCAAACACGGTTTGCGATAGCTCTTTGAAACTTGACACAATAAAGCAGTTTCAAGTTCTATTTCTATGGTTTGTTTGCTGTTGATGTAGCCCTAAGCAGAGACTGGCGAAAATCACTTTCATGGAAAGGGGTTGCCAAGCTTCCAAAAAATTATGAGTTGCCTGAAATCTCAGCAAACATTTTTTCACCCAATCTTGATGATTCTTTCAGGTAATGATCAGTACACCAAAACCACTTGGCTCACCAAATTTCGTTCTTCAAGGTTAAACCGTTCGTGTGCAGTAACCGTTTTCATTTTTAGGTTTCACTCTGTTTTTTCCTATACGAATACATGTATTTGGAACTCTAAATGAAACACGATTTGTGCTAGCTCTTTGAAACTTGACACAAGAAAGCAGTTTCAAGTTCTATCTCTATGGTTTGTTTGCTGTTGATGCAGCCCTAAGCAGAGACTGGCGAAAATCACTTTCATGGAAAGGGGTTGCGAAGCTTCCAAAAAACTACGAGTTGCCTGAAATCTCAGCAAACATTTTTTCACCCAATCTTGATGATTCTTTCAGGTAATGATCAGTACACCAAAACCACTTGGCTCACCAAATTTCGTTCTTCTAGGTTAAACCGTTCGTTTGCAGTAACCGTTTTCATTTGTAGGTTTCACTCTGTTTTCTCCTATAGGGATACATGTATTTGGAACTCTAAATCAAACACGGCTTGTGCTATCTCTTTGAAACTTGACACAATAAAGCAGTTTCAAGTTCTCTCTCTATGGTGTGTTTGCTGTTGATGTAGCCCTAAGCAGAGACTGGCGAAAATCACTTTCATGGAAAGGGGTTGCCAGGCTTCCAAAAAACTACGAGTTGCCTGAAATCTCAGCAAACATTATATCACCCAATCTTGATGATTCTTTCAGGTATTGATCAGAACACCAAAACCACTTGGCTCACCAAATTTCGATCTTCTAGGTCAAACTGTTCGTTTGCAGTAACCGTTTTCATTTTTAGGTTTCACTCTGTTTTCTCCTATAGGGATACATGTATTTGGAACTCTAAAAGAAACACGGTTTGTGCTAGCTCTTTGAAACTTGACAAAATAAAGCAGTTGCAATTTCTATCTCTATGGTTTGTTTGCTGTTGATGCAGCCCTAAGCAGAGACTGGCGAAAATCACTTTCATGGAAAGGGGTTGCCAATCTTCCAAAAAACTACGAGTTGCCTGAAATCTCAGCAAACATTTTTTCACCCAATCTTGATGATTCTTTCAGGCAATGATCAGTACAAGAAAACCACTTGGCTCACCACATTTTGTTCTTCTAGGTTAAACCGTTCGTTTGTAGTAACCGTTTTCATTTTTAGGTTTAACTCTGTTTTCTCCTATAGGGATAAATGTATTTGGAACTCTAAATGAAACGCGGTTTGCGCTAGCTCTTTGAAACTTGACAAAAAATCAATTTCAAGTTCTATCTCTGTGGTTTGTTTGTTGTTGATGTAGCCCTAAGCAGAGACTGGCGAAAATCATTTTCATGGAAAGGGGTTGCCAAGCTTCCAAAAAACTACGAGTTGCCTGAAATCTCAGCAAACATTTTTTCACCCAATCTTGATGATTTTTTCACGTAATGATCAGTACACCAAAACCACTTGTCTCACCAAATTTTGTTCTTCTAGGTTAAACCGTTCGTTTGCAGTAACCATTTCCATTTTTAGGTTTCACTCTGTTTTCTCCTATAGGGATACATGTATTTGGAACTCTAAATCAAACACAGTTTGTGCTAGCTCTTTGAAACTTGACACAATAAAGCAGTTTCAAGTTCTATCTCTATGGTTTGTTTGCTGTTGTTGTAGCCCTAAGCAGAGACTGGCGAAAATCACTTTCATGGAAAGGGGTTGCCAAGCTTCCAAAAAACTTCGAGTTTCCTGAAATCTCAGCAAACATTTTTTCACCCTATCTTGATGATTCTTTCAGGTAATGATCAGTACACCAAAACCACTTGGCTCACCAAATTTTGTTCTTCTAGGTTAAACCGTTCGTTTGCAGTAACCGTTTTTCATTTTTAGGTTTCACTCTGTTTTCTCCTATAGGGATACATGTATTTGGAACTCTAAATCAAACACGGTTTGTGCTAGCTCTTTGAAACTTGACACAATAAAGCAGTTTCAAGTTCTATCTCTATGGTTTGTTTGCTGTTGTTGTAGCCCTAAGCAGAGACTGGCGAAAATCACTTTCATGGAAAGGGGTTGCCAAGCTTCCAAAAAATTACGAGTTTCCTGAAATCTCAGCAAACCTTTTTTCACCCAATCTTGATGATTCTTTCAGGTAATGATCAGTACACCAAAACCACTTGGCTCACCAGATTTCATTCTTCTAGGTTAAACCTTTCGTTTGCAGTAACCGTTTTAATTTTTAGGTTTCACTCTGTTTTCCCCTATAGGGATACATGTATTTGGAACTCTAAATCAAACACTGTTTGTGCTAGCTCTTTGAAACTTGACACAAGAAAGCAGTTTCAAGTTCTATCTCTATGGTTTGTTTGCTGTTGATGTAGCCCTAAGTAGAGAATGGCGAAAATCACTTTCATGGAAAGGGGTTGCCAAGCTTCCAAAAAACTATGAGTTTCCTGAAATCTCAGCAAACATTTTTTCACCCCATCGTGATGATTCTTTCAGGTAATGATCAGTACACCAAAACCACTTGGCTCACCAAATTTTGTTCTTCTAGTTTAAACCGTTCGTTTGCAGTAACCATTTTCATTTTAGGTTTCACTGTGTTTTCTCCTATAAGGATACATGTATTTGGAACTCTAAATCAAATACGGTTTGTGCTAGCTCATTGAAACTTGACACAATATAGCAGTTTCAAGATCTATCTGTATGGTTTGTTTGCTGTTGATGTAGCCCTAAGCAGAGACTGTCGAAAATCACTTTCATTGAAAGGGGTTGCCAAGCTTCCAAAAATCTACGAGTTGCCTGAAATCTCAGCAAACATTTTTTCACCCAATCCTGATGATTCTTTCACGTAATGATCAGTACACCAAAACCACTTGGCTCACCAAATTTCGTTCTTCTAGGTTAAACCGTTCGTTTGCAGTAACCGTTTTTCATTTTTAGGTTTCACTCTGTTTTCTCCTATAGGGATACATGTATTTGGAACTCTAAATCAAACACGGTTTGTGCTAGCTCTTTGAAACTTGACACAATAAAGCAGTTTCAAGTTCTATCTCTATGGTTTGTTTGCTGTTGTTGTAGCCCTAAGCAGAGACTGGCGAAAATCACTTTCATGGAAAGGGGTTGCCAAGCTTCCAAAAAATTACGAGTTTCCTGAAATCTCAGCAAACCTTTTTTCACCCAATCTTGATGATTCTTTCAGGTAATGATCAGTACACCAAAACCACTTGGCTCACCAGATTTCATTCTTCTAGGTTAAACCTTTCGTTTGCAGTAACCGTTTTCATTTTTAGGTTTCACTCTGTTTTCTCCTATAGGGATATATGTATTTGGAATACTAAATCAAACACGGTTTGTGCTAGCTCTTTGAAACTTGACACAATAAAGCAGTTTCAAGTTCTGTCTCTATGGTTTGTTTGCTGTTATGTAGCCCTAAGCAGAGACTGGCGAAAATCACTTTCATGGAAAGGGGTTGCCAAGCTTCCAAAAACTATGAGTTGCCTGAAATCTCAGCAAACATTTTTTCACCCAATCTTGATGATTCTTTCAGGTAATGATCAGTACACCGAAATCACTTGGCTCACCAAATTTCGTTCTTCTAGGTTAAACCGTTCGTTTGCAGTAACCGTTTTCATTTTTAGGTTTCACTCTGTTTTCTCCTATAGTGATACATGTATTTGGAACTCTAAATCAAACACGGTTTGTGCTAGCTCTTTGAAGCTTGACACAATAAAGCAGTTTCAAGTTCTATCTCTATGGTTTCTTTGCTGTTGATGTAGCCTTAAGCAGAGACTGGCGAAAATCACTTTCATGGAAAGAGGTTGCCAAGCTTCCAAAAAACTACGAGTTGCCTGAAATCTCAGCAAACATTTTTTTACCCAATCTTGATGATTCTTTCAGGTAATGATCAGTACATCAAAACCACTTGGCTCACCAAATTTCGTTCTTCTAGGTTAAACCGTTCGTTTGCAGTAACCGTTTTCATTTTTAGGTTTCACTCTGTATTCATCTATAGGGATACATGTATTTGGAACTCTAAATCAAACACGGTATGTGCTAGCTCTCTGAAACTTGACACAATAAAGCAGTTTCAAGTTCTATCTCTATGGTTTGTTTGCTGTTCATGTATCCCTAAGCAGAGACTGGCGAAAATCAGTTTCATGGAAAGTGGTTGCCAAGCTTCCAAAAAACTACGAGTTTCCTGAAATCTCAGCACACATTTTTTCACCCAATCTTGATGATTCTTTCAGGTAATGATCAGTACACCAAAACCACTTGGCTCACCAAATTTTGTTCTTCTAGGTTAAACCGTTCGTTTGCAGTAACCGTTTTCATTTTTAGGTTTCACTCTGTTTTCTCCTATAGGGATACATGTATTTGGAACTCTAAATGAAACACGGATTGTGCTAGCTCTTTGAAACTTGATGCAATAAAGCAGTTTCAAGTTCTATCTGTATGGTTTGTTTGCTGTTGATGTAGCCCTAAGCAGAAACTGGCGAAAAACACGTTCATGGAAAGCGGTTGCCAAGCTTCCAAAAAACTACGAGTTTCCTGAAATCTCAGCAAATATTTTTTCACCCCATTTGATGATTCTTTCAGGTAATGATAAGTACACCAAAACCACTTGGCTCACCAAATTTCGTTCTTCTAGTTTAAACCGTTCGTTTGCAGTAACCATTTTCATTTTTAGGTTTCACTGTGTTTTCTCCTATAGGGATACATGTATTTTGAACTCGAAATCAAATACTGTTTGTGCTAGCTCATTGAAACTTGACACAATATAGCAGTTTCAAGTTCTATCTCTATGGTTTGTTTGCTGTTGATGTAGCCCTAAGCAGAGACTGGCGAAAATCACTTTCATGGAAAGGGGTTGCCAAGCTTCCAAAAAACTACGAGTTGCCTGAAATCTCAGCAAACATTTTTTCACCCAATCTTGATGATTCTTTCAGGTAATGATCAGTACACCAAAACCACTTCGGTCACCAAATTTCGCTCTTCTAGGTTAAACCGTTCGTTTGCAGTAACCGTTTTCATTTTTAGGTTTCACTCTGTTTTCTCCTATAGTGATACATGTATTTGGAACTCTAAATGAAACACGGTATGTGCTAGCTCTTTGAAACTTGACACAATAAAGCACTTTCAAGTTCTATCTCTATAGTTTGTTTGCTGTTGATGTAGCCCTAAGCAGAGACTGGCGAAAATCACTTTCATGGAAAGGGGTTGCCAAGCTTCCAAAAAACTACGAGTTGCCTGAAATCTCAGCACACATTTTTTCACCCAATCTTGATGCTTCTTTCAGGTAATGCTCAGTACACCAAAACCACTTGGCTCACCAAATTTTGATCTTCTAGGTTAAACCACTCGTTTGCAGTAACCGTTTTCATTTTTAGGTTTCACTCTGTTTTCTCCTGTAGGGATACATGTATTTGGAACTCTAAATGAAACACGGTTTGTGCTAGCTCTTTGAAACTTGACGCAATAAAGCAGATTCAAGTTCTATTTTTATGGTTTGTTTGCTGTTGATGTGGCCCTAAGCAGAGACTGGCAAAAATCACGTTCATGGAAAGCGGTTGCCAAGCTTCCAAAAAACTACGAGTTGCCTGAAATCTCAGCAAACATTTTTTCACCCAATCTTGATGATTCTTTCAGGTAATGATCAGTACACCAAAACCACTTAGCTCACCAAATTTCGTTTTTCTAGGTTAAACCGTTCGTTTGCAGTAACCGTTTTCATTTTTAGGTTTCACTCTGTTTTCTCCTGTAGGGATACATGTATTTGGAACTCTAAATGAAACACGGTTTTTGCTAGCTCTTTAAAACTTGACGCAATAATGCAGTTTCAAGTTCTATCTGTATGGTTTGTTTGCTGTTGATGTAGCCCTAAGCAGAGACTAGCGAAAATCACGTTCATGGAAAGCGGTTGCCAAGCTTCCAAAAAACTACGAGTTGCCTGAAATCTCAGCAAACATTTTTTCACCCAATCTTGATGATTCTTTCAGGTAATGATCAGTACACCAAAACCACTTGGCTCACCAAATTTCGTTCTTCTAGGTTAAACCGTTCGTTTGCAGTAACCATTTTCATTTTTAGGTTTCACTCTGTTTTCTCCTATAGGGATACATGTGTTTGGAACTCTAAATCAAACACGGTTGTGCTAGCTCTTTGAAACTTGACACAATAAAGCAGTTTCAAGTTCTGTTTGTATGGTTTGTTTGCTGTTGATGTAGCCCTAAGCAGAGACTGGCGAAAATCACTTTCATGGAAAGGGGTTGCCAAGCTTCCAAAAAACTACGAGTTGCCTGTAATCTCAGCAAACATTTTTTCACCCAATCTTGATGATTCTTTCAGGTAATGATCAGTACACCAAAACCACTTGTCTCACAAAATTTCATTCTTCTAGGTTAAACCGTTGGTTTGCAGTAACCGTTTTTATTTTTAGGTTTCACTCTGTTTTCTCCTGTAGGGATACATGTATTTGGAACTCTAAATCAAACACGGTTTGTGCGAGCTCTTTGAAACTTGATGCAATAAAGCAGTTTCAAGTTCTATCTGTATGGGGTGTTTGCTGTTGATGTAGCCCTAAGCAGAGACTGGCAAAAATCACGTTCATGGAAAGCGGTTGCCAAGCTTTCAAAAACCTACGAGTTGCCTGAAATCTCAGCAAACATTTTTCACCCAATCTTGATGATTCTTTCAGGTAATGATCAGTACACCGAAACCACTTGGGTCACCAAATTTCGTTTTTCTAGGTTAAACCGTTCGTTTGCAGTAACCGTTTTCATTTTTAGGTTTCAGTCTGTTTTCTCCTATAGGGATACATGTATTTGAACTCTAAATCAAACACGGTTTGTGGTAGCTAGTTGAAGCTTGACACAATGAAGCAGTTTCAAGTTCTATCTCTATGGTTTCTTTGCTGTTGATGTAGCCTTAAGCAGAGACTGGCGAAAATCACTTTAATGGAAAGAGGTTGCCAAGCTTCCAAAAAACTACGAGTTGCCTGAAATCTCAGCAAACATTTTTTCACCAATCTTGATGATTCTTTCAGGTAATGATCAGTACACCAAAACCACTTGGCTCACCAAATTTCGTTCTTCTAGGTTAAACCGTTCGTTTGCAGTAACCGTTTTCATTTTTAGGTTTCACTCTGTTTTCTCCTATAGGGATACATGTATTTGGAAGTCTAAATCAAACACGGTTTTGCTAGCTCCTTGAAATTTGACACAATAAAGCAGTTTCAAGTTCTATCTGTATGGTTTCTTTTTGTTGATGTAGCCCTAAGCAGAGACTGGCGAAAATCACTTTAATGGAAAGGGGTTGCCAAGCTTCCAAAAAACTACTAGTTCCCTGAAATCTCAGCAAACATTTTTTCACCCAATCTTGATGATTCTTTCAGGTAATGATCACTACACCAAAACCACTTGGCTTACAAAATTTCGTTCTTCTAGGTTAAACCGTTCGTTTGCAGTAACCGTTTTCATTTTTAGGTTTCACTCTTTTTTCTCCTATAGGGATACATGTATTTGGAACTCTAAATGAAACACGGTTTGTGCTAGCTCTTTGAAACTTGACACAATAAAGCAGTTTCAAGTTCTATCTCTATGGTTTGTTTGCTGTTTAGGTAGCCATAAGCAGAGACTGGCGAAAATCACTTTCATGGAATGGGATTGCCAAGCTTCCAAAAAATTACGAGTTGCCTAAAATCTCAGCAAACATTTTTTCACCCAATCTTGATGATTCTTTCAGGTAATGATCAGTACACCAAAACCACTTGGCTCACCAAATTTCGTTCTTCTAGGTCAAACCGTTCGTTTGCAGTAACCGTTTTCATTTTTAGGTTTCACTCTGTTTTCTCCTATACGGATACATGTATTTGGAACTTAAATCAAACACGGTTTGTGCTAGCTCTTTAAAACTTGACACAATAAAGCAGTTTCAAGTTCTATATCTATGGTTTGTTTGCTGTTGATGTAGCCCTAAGCAGAGACTGGCGAAAATCACTTTCATGGAAAGGGGTTGCCAAGCTTCCAAAAAACTACGAGTTCCCTGAAATCTCAGCAAACATTTTTTCACCCAATCTTGATGATTCTTTCAGGTAATAATCAGTACACCAAAACCACTTGGCTCACCAAATTTCGTTCTTCTAGGTTAAACCGTTCGTTTGCAGTAACCGTTTTCATTTTTAGGTTTCACTCTGTTTTCTCCTATAGGGATACATGTATTTGGAACTCTAAATCAAACACGGTTTGTGCTAGCTCTTTGAAACTTGACACAATAAAGCAGTTTCAAGTTCTATCTCTATGGTTTGTTTGCTGTTGATGTAGCCCTAAGTAGAGACTGGTGAAAATCACTTTCATGGAAAGGGGTTGCCAAGCTTACAAAAAACAACGAGTTGCCTGAAATCTCAGCAAACATTTTTTCACCCAATCTTGATGATTCTTTCAGGTAATGATCAGTACACCAAAACCACTTCGCTCACCAAATTTCGTTCTTCTAGGTTAAACCGTTCGTTTGCAGTAACCGTTTTCATTTTTAGGTTTCACTATGTTTTCTCCTATAGGTATACATGTGTTTGGAAGTCTAAATCAAACACGGTTTGTGCTAGCTCTTTGAAACGTGACACAATAAAGCAGTTTCAAGTTCTATCCCTATGGTTTGTTTGCTGTTGATGTAGCCCTAAGCAGAGACTGGCGAAAATCACTTTCATGGAAAGAGGTTGCCAAGCTTCCAAAAAACTACGAGTTCCCTGAAATCTCAGCAACCATTTCTTCACCCAATCTTGATGATTCTTTCAGGTAATGATCAGGACACCAAAACCACTTGGCTCACCAAATTTCGTTCTTCTAGGTTAAACCGTTCGTTTGCAGTAACCATTTTCATTTTTAGGTTTCACTCTGTTTTCTCCTATAGGGATACATGTATTTGGAACTCTAAATCAAACACGGTTTGTGCTGGCTCTTTGAAACTTGACACAATAAAGCAGTTTCAAGTTCTATCTCTATGGTTTGTTTGCTGTTGATGTAGCCCTAAGCAGAGACTGGCGAAAATCACTTTCATGGAAAGGGGTTGCCAAGCTTCCAAAAAACTATGAGTTGCCTGAAATCTCAGCAAACATTTTTTCACCCAATCTTGATGATTCTTTCAGGTAATGATCAGTACACCAAATCCACTTGTCTCATTAAATTTTGTTCTACTAGGTTAAACCGTTCGTTTGCAGTAACCGATTTCATTTTTAGGTTTCACTCTGTTTTCTCCTATAGAGATACATGTATTTGGAACTCTAAATCAAACACGGTTGTGCTAGCTCTTTGAAACTTGACACAATAAAGCAGTTTCAAGTTCTGTTTGTATGGTTTGTTTGCTGTTGATGTAGCCCTAAGCAGAAACTGGCGAAAATCACTTTCATGAAAAGGGGTTTCCAAGCTTCCAAAAAACTACGAGTTGCCTGAAATCTCAGCAAACATTTTTTCACCCAATCTTGATAATTCTTTCAGGTAATGATCAGTACACCAAAACCACTTGGCTCACCAAATTCGTTCTACTAGGTCAAACCGTTCGTTTGCAGTAACCGTTTTCATTTTTAGGTTTCACT
>NW_027525466.1:0-19318 GCF_052094955.1 Ictidomys tridecemlineatus | reverse complement strand
AGCCAAGTGGCTTGGTGTACTGATCATTACCTGAAAGTATCATCAAGATTGGGTGAAAAAGCGTTTGCTGAGATTTCAGGCAACTCGTAGTTTTTGGAAGCTTGGCAGGCCCTTTCATGAAAGTGATTCTCGCCAGTCTCTGCTTAGGGCTACATCAACAGCAAACAAACCATAGAGATAGAACTTGAGACTGCTTTATTGTGTCAAGTTTCAAAGAGCTAGCACAAACCGTGTTTGATTTAGAGTTCCAAATACATTTATCCCCATAGGAGAAAACAGAGGGAAACCTCAAAATGAAACCGGTTACTTCCAACGAACGGTTTAACCTAGAAGAACGAAAATTTGGCGAGCCAAGTGGGCTTGGTGTCCTGATCATTACCTGAAAGTATCATCAAGATTGGGTGAAAAAGTGTTTGCTGAGATTTCAGGCAACTCGTAGTTTTTGGAAGCTTGGCAGGCCCTTTCCATGAAATGATCTCGCCAGTCTCTGCTTAGGGCTACATCAACAGCAAACAAACCATAGAGATAGAACTAGAAACTGCTTTATTGTGTCAAGTTTCAAAGAGCTAGCCCAAACCGTGTTTGATTTAGAGTTCCAAATACATGTATCCCTATAGGAGAAAACAGAGGAAACCTCAAAATGAAACCGGTTACTGCCAACGAACGGTTTAACCTAGAAGAACGAAATTTGGCGAGCCAAGTGGGCTTGGTGTACTGATCATTACCTGAAAGTATCATCAAGATTGGGTGAAAAAGTGTTTGCTGAGATTTCAGGCAACTCGTAGTTTTTTGGAAGCTGGGCAGGCCTTTCAATGAAAGTGATTCTCGCCAGTCTCTGCTTAGGGCTACATCAACAGGAAACAAACCGTAGAGATAGAACTTGAAACTGCTTTATTGTGTCAAGTTTCAAAGAGCTAGCACAAACCGTGTTTGATTTAGAGTTCCAAATACATGTATCCCTATAGGAGAAAACAGAGGGAAACCTCAAAATGAAACCCTTTACTGCCAACGAACGGTTTAACCTAGAAGAACGAAATTTGGCGAGCCAAGTGGGCTTGGTGTACTGATCATTACCTGAAACTATCATCAAGATTGGGTGAAAAAGTGTTTGCTGAGATTTCAGGCAACTCGTAGTTTTTGGAAGCTTGGTAGGCCCTTTCCATGAAAGTGATTCTCGCCAGTCTCTGCTTAGGGCTACATCAACAGCAAAGAAACCATAGAGATAGAACTTGAAACTGCTTTTTTGTGTCAAGTTTCAAAGTGCTAGCACAAACCGTGTTTGATTTAGAGTTCCATATACATGTATCCCTATAGGAGAAAACAGAGTGAAACCTCAAAATGAAACCGGTTACTGCCAACGAACGGTTTAACCTAGAAGAACGACATTTGGCGAACCAAGTGGGCTTGGTGTACTGATCATTACCAGAAAGTATCATCAAGATTGGGTGAAAAAGCGTTTGCTGAGATTTCAGGCAACTCGTAGTTTTTTGGAAGCTTGGCAGGCCCTTTCCATGAAAGTGATTCTCGCCAGTCTCTGCTTAGGGCTACATCAACAGCAAACAAACCATAGAGAGAGAACTTGAAATTGCCTTATTGTGTCAAGTTTCAAAGAGCTAGCACAAACCGTGTTTGATTTAGAGTTCCAAACACATGTATCCCTATAGGAGAAACAGAGGGAAACCTCAAAATGAAACCGGTTACTGCCAACGAACGGTTTAACCTAGAAGAACGAAATTTGGCGAGCCAAGTGGGCTTGGTGATCTGATCATTACCTGAAAGTATCATCAAGATTGGGTGAAAAAGTGTTTGCTGAGATTTCAGGCAACTCGTAGTTTTTTGGAAGCTTGGCAGGCCCTTTCAATGAAAGTGATTCTCGCCAGTCTCTGCTTAGGGCTACATCAACAGGAAACAAACCGTAGAGATAGAACTTGAAACTGCTTTATTGTGTCAAGTTTCAAAGAGCTAGCACAAACCGTGTTTGATTAGAGTTCCAAATACATGTATCCCTATAGGAGAAAACAGAGGAAACCTCAAAATGAAACCGGTTACTGCCAACGAACGGTTTAACCTAGAAGAACGAAATTTG
Organism: Ictidomys tridecemlineatus; assembly: GCF_052094955.1. Taxonomy (NCBI): domain Eukaryota; kingdom Metazoa; phylum Chordata; class Mammalia; order Rodentia; family Sciuridae; genus Ictidomys; species Ictidomys tridecemlineatus. Next base: position 17,232 of record NW_027525466.1, on the reverse strand, counting down.
GCGAGCCAAGTGGGCTTGGTGTACTGATAATTACCTGAAAGTATCATCAAGATTGGGTGAAAAAGTGTTTGCTGAGATTTCAGGCAACTCGTAGTTTTTTGGAAGCTTGGCAGGCCCTTTCCATGAAAGTGATTCTCGCCAGTCTCTGCTTAGGGCTACATCAACAGCAAACAAACCATAGAGATAGAACTTGAAACTGCTTTTTTGTGTCAAGTTTCAAAGAGCTAGCACAAACCGTGTTTGATTTAGAGTTCCAAATACATGTATCCCTATAGGAGAAAACAGAGGGAAACCTCAAAATGAAACGGTTACTGCCAACGAATGGTTTAACCTAGAAGAACGACATTTGGCGAGCCAAGTGGGCTTGGTGTACTGATCATTACCTGAAAGTATCATCAAGATTGGGTGAAAAAGTGTTTGCTGAGATTTCAGGCAACTCGTAGTTTTTTGGAAGCTTGGCAGGCCCTTTCATGAAAGTGATTCTCGCCAGTCTCTGCTTAGGGCTACATCAACAGCAAACAAACCATAGAGATAGAACTTGAAACTGCTTTATTGTGTCAAGTTTCAAAGAGCTAGCACAAACCGTGGTTTGATTTAGAGTTCCAAATTCATGTATCCCTATAGGAGAAAACAGAGGGAAACTTCAAAATGAAACCGGTTACTGCCAACGAACGGTTTAACCTGAAGAACGAAATTTGGCGAGCCAAGTGGGCTTGGTGTACTGATCATTACCTGAAAGTATCATCAAGATTGGGTGAAAAAGTGTTTGCTGAGATTTCAGGCAACTCGCAGTTTTTTGGAAGCTTGGCAGGCCCTTTCCATGAAAGTGATTCTCGCCAGTCTCTGCTTAGGTACATCAACAGCAAACAAACCATAGAGATAGAACTTGAAACTGCTTTATTGTGTCAAGTTTCAAAGAGCTAGCACAAACCGTGTTTGATTTAGAGTTCCAAATACATGTATCCCTATAGGAGAAAACAGAGTGAAACCTCAAAATGAAACCGGTTAGTGCCAACGAACGGTTTAACCTAGAAGAATGAAATTTGGTGAGTCAAGTGGGATTGGTGTACTGATCATTACCTGAAAGTATCATCAAGCTTGGGTGAAAAAGTGTTTGCTGAGATTTCAGGCAACTCGTAGTTTTTTGGAAGCTTGGCAGGCCCTTTCCATGAAAGTGATTCTCGCCAGTCTCCGCTTAGGGCTACATCAACAGCAAAGAAACCATAGAGATAGAACTTGAAACTGCTTTATTGTGTCAAGTTTCAAAGAGCTAGCACAAACCGTGTTTGATTTACAGTTCCAAATACATGTATCCCTATAGGAGAAAACAGAGTGAAACCTCAAAATGAAACCGGTTACTGCCAACGAACGGTTTAAGCTAGAAGAACGAAATTTGGCGAGCCAAGTGGGATTGGTGTACTGATCATTACCTGAAAGAATCATCAAGATTGGGTGAAAAAGTGTTTGCTGAGATTTCAGGCAACTCGTAGTTTTTTGGAAGCTTGGCAGGCCCTTTCCATGAAAGTGATACTCGCCAGTCTCTGCTTAGGGCTACATCAACAGCAAACAAACCATAGTGATAGAACTTGAAACTGCTTTATTGTGTCAAGTTTCATAGAGCTAGCACAAACCGAGTTTGATTTACAGTTCCAAATACATGTATCCCTATAGGAGAAAACAGAGTGAAACCTCAAAATGAAACCGGTTGTTGCCAACGAACGGTTTAACCTAGAAGAACGAAATTTGGCGAGCCAAGTGGGCTTGGTGTACTGATCATTACCTGAAAGTATCATCAAGATTGGGTGAAAAAGTGTTTGCTGAGATTTCAGGCAACTCGTAGTTTTTTGGAAGCTGGGCAGGCCCTTTCCAAGAAAGTGATTCTCGCCAGTCTCTGCTTAGGGCTACATCAACAGCAAAAAACCATAGAGATAGAACTTGAAACTGCTTTATTGTGTCAAGTTTCAAAGAGCTAGCAGAAACCGTGTTTGATTTAGAGTTCCAAATACATGTATCCCTATAGGAGAAAACAGAGGGAAACCTCAAAATGAAACCGGTTACTGCCAACGAACGGTTTAACCTAGAAGAACGAAATTTGGCGAGCCAAGTGGGCTTGGTGGACTGATCATTACCTGAAAGTATCATCAAGATTGGGTGAAAAAGTGTTTGCTGAGATTTCAGGCAACTCGTAGTTTTTTGGAAGCTTGGCAGGCCCTTTCCATTAAAGTGATTCTCGCCAGTCTCTGCTGAGGGTTACATCAACAGCAAACAAACCATAGAGATAGAACTTGAAACTGCTTTATTGTGTCAAGTTTCAAAGAGCTAGCACAAACCGTGTTTGATTTAGAGTTCCAAATACATGTATCCCTATAGGAGAAAACAGAGGGAAAATTCAAAATGAAACCGGTTACTGCCAACGAACGGTTTAACCTAGAAGAACGAAATTTGGAGAGCCAAGTGGGCTTGGTGTACTGATCATTACCTGAAAGTATCATCAAGATTGGGTGAAAAAGTGTTTGCTGAGATTTCAGGCAACTCGTAGTTTTTTGGAAGCTTGGCAGGCCCTTTCCATGAAAGTGATTCTCGCCAGTCTCCGCTTAGGGCTACATCAACAGCAAAGAAACCATAGAGATAGAACTTGAAACTGCTTTATTGTGTCAAGTTTCAAAGAGCTAGCACAAACCGTGTTTGATTTAGAGTTCCAAATACATGTATCCCTATAGGAGAAAACAGAGTGAAACCTCAAAATGAAACCGGTTACTGCCAACGAACGGTTTAACCTAGAAGAACGAAATTTGGAGAGCCAAGTGGGATTGGTGTACTGATCATTACCTGAAAGTATCATCAAGATTGGGTGAAAAAGTGTTTGCTGAGATTTCAGGAAACTCATAGTTTTTTGGAAGCTTGGCAGGCCCTTTCCATGAAAGTGATTCTCGCCAGTCTCTGCTTAGGGCTACATCAACAGCAAACAAACCATATTGATAGAACTTGAAACTGCTTTATTGTGTCAAGTTTCATAGAGCTAGCACAAACCCTGTTTGATTTAGAGTTCCAAATACATGTATCCCTATAGGAGAAAACAGAGTGAAACCTCAAAATGAAACCGGTTGTTGCAAACGAAAGGTTTAACCTAGAAGAACGAAATTTGGCGAGCCAAGTGGGCTTGGTGTACTGATCATTACCTGAAAGTATCATCAAGATTGGGTGAAAAAGTGTTTGCTGAGATTTCAGGCAACTCGTAGTTTTTTGGAAGCTTGGCAGGCCCTTTCCATGAAAGTGATTCTCGCCAGTCTCTGCTTAGGGCTACATCAACAGCAAACAAACCATATTGATAGAACTTGAAACTGCTTTATTGTGTCAAGTTTCATAGAGCTAGCACAAACCCTGTTTGATTTAGAGTTCCAAATACATGTATCCCTATAGGAGAAAACAGAGTGAAACTTCAAAATGAAACCGGTTGTTGCAAACGAACGGTTTAACCTAGAAGAACGAAATTTGGCGAGCCAAGTGGGCTTGGTGTACTGATCATTACCTGAAAGTATCATCAAGATTGGGTGAAAAAGTGTTTGCTGAGATTTCAGGCAACTCGTAGTTTTTTGGAAGCTTGGCAGGCCCTTTCCATGAAAGTGATTCTCGCCAGTCTCTGCTTAGGGCTACATCAACAGCAAAAAACCATAGAGATAGAACTTGAAACTGCTTTATTGTGTCAAGTTTCAAAGAGCTAGCAGAAACCGTGTTTGATTTAGAGTTCCAAATACATGTATCCATATAGGAGAAAACAGAGGGAAATCTCAAAATGAAACCGGTTACTGCCAACGAACGGTTTAACCTAGAAGAACGAAATTTGGCGAGCCAAGTGGGCTTGGTGTACTGATCATTACCTGAAAGTATCATCAAGATTGGGTGAAAAAGTGTTTGCTGAGATTTCAGGCAACTCGTAGTTTTTTGGAAGCTTGGCAGGCCCTTTCCATGAAAGTGATTCTCGCCAGTCTCTGCTGAGGGCTACATCAACAGCAAACAAACCATAGAGATAGAACTTGAAACTGCTTTATTGTGTCAAGTTTCAAAGAGCTAGCACAAACCGTGTTTGATTTAGAGTTCCAAATACATGTATCCCTATAGGAGAAAACAGAGGGAAAATTCAAAATGAAACCGGTTACTGCCAACGAACGGTTTAACCTAGAAGAACGAAATTTGGAGAGCCAAGTAGGCTTGGTGTACTGATCATTACCTGAAAGTATCATCAAGATTGGGTGAAAAAGTGTTTGCTGAGATTTCAGGCAACTCGTAGTTTTTTGGAAGCTTGGCAGGCCCTTTCCATGAAAGTGATTCTCGCCAGTCTCTACTTAGGGCTACATCAACAGCAAACAAACCATAGAGATAGAACTTGAAACTGCTTTATTGTGTCAAGTTTCAAAGAGCTAGCACAAACCGTGTTTGATTTAGAGTTCCAAATACATGTATCCCTATAGGAGAAAACAGAGTGAAACCTCAAAATGAAACCGGTTACTGCCAAGGAACGGTTTAACCTAGAAGAACGAAATTTGGCGAGCCAAGTGGGATTGGTGTACTGATCATTACCTGAAAGTATCATCAAGATTGGGTGAAAAAGCGTTTGCTGAGATTTCAGGCAACTCGTAGTTTTTTGGAAGCTTGGCATGCCCTTTCCATGAAAGTGATTCTCGCCAGTCTCTGCTTAGGGCTACATCAACAGCAAACAAACCATAGTGATAGAACTTGAAACTGCTTTATTGTGTCAAGTTTCATAGAGCTAGCACAAACCGTGTTTGATTTACAGTTCCAAATACATGTATCTCTATAGGAGAAAACAGAGGGAAACCTCAAAATGAAACCGGTTACTGCGAACGAACGGTTTAACCTAGAAGAACGAAATTTGGCGAGCCAAGTGGGCTTGGTGTACTGATCATTACCTGAAAGTATCATCAAGATTGGGTGAAAAAGTGTTTGCTGAGATTTCAGGAAACTCGTAGTTTTTTGGAAGCTTGGCAGGCCCTTTCCATGAAAGTGATACTCGCCAGTCTCTGCTGAGGGCTACATCAACAGCAAACAAACCATAGAGATAGAACTTGAAACTGCTTTATTGTGTCAAGTTTCAAAGAGCTAGCACAAACCGTGTTTGATTTAGAGTTCCAAATACATGTATCCCTATAGGAGAAAACAGAGTGAAACCTCAAAATGAAACCGGTTACTGCCAACGAACGGTTTAACCTAGAAGAACGAAATTTGGAGAGCCAAGTGGGCTTGGTGTACTGATCATTACCTGAAAGTATCATCAAGATTGGGTGAAAAAGTGTTTGCTGAGATTTCAGGCAACTCGTAGTTTTTTAGAAGCTTGGCAGGCCCTTTCCATGAAAGTGATTCTCGCCAGTCTCCGCTTAGGGCTACATCAACAGCAAAGAAACCATAGAGATAGAACTTGAAACTGCTTTATTGTGTCAAGTTTCAAAGAGCTAGCACAAACCGTGTTTGATTTAGAGTTCCAAATACATGTATCCCTATAGGAGAAAACAGAGTGAAACCTCAAAATGAAACCGGTTACTGCCAACGAACGGTTAACCTAGAAGAACGAAATTTGGAGAGCCAAGTGGGATTGGTGTACTGATCATTACCTGAAAGTATCATCAAGATTGGGTGAAAAAGTGTTTGCTGAGATTTCAGGAAACTCATAGTTTTTTGGAAGCTTGGCAGGCCCTTTCCATGAAAGTGATTCTCGCCAGTCTCTGCTTAGGACTACATCAACAGCAAACAAACCATATTGATAGAACTTGAAACTGCTTTATTGTGTCAAGTTTCATAGAGCTAGCACAAACCCTGTTTGATTTAGAGTTCCAAATACATGTATCCCTATAGGAGAAAACAGAGTGAAACCTCAAAATGGAAACCGGTTGTTGCAAACGAAAGGTTTAACCTAGAAGAACGAAATTTGGCGAGCCAAGTGGGCTTGGTGTACTGATCATTACCTGAAAGTATCATCAAGATTGGGTGAAAAAGTGTTTGCTGAGATTTCAGGCAACTCGTAGTTTTTTGGAAGCTTGGCAGGCCCTTTCCATGAAAGTGATTCTCGCCAGTCTCTGCTTAGGGCTACATCAACAGCAAACAAACCATATTGATAGAACTTGAAACTGCTTTATTGTGTCAAGTTTCATAGAGCTAGCACAAACCCTGTTTGATTTAGAGTTCCAAATACATGTATCCCTATAGGAGAAAACAGAGTGAAACTTCAAAATGAAACCGGTTGTTGCAAACGAACGGTTTAACCTAGAAGAACGAAATTTGGCGAGCCAAGTGGGCTTGGTGTACTGATCATTACCTGAAAGTATCATCAAGATTGGGTGAAAAAGTGTTTGCTGAGATTTCAGGCAACTCGTAGTTTTTTGGAAGCTTGGCAGGCCCTTTCCATGAAAGTGATTCTCGCCAGTCTCTGCTTAGGGCTACATCAACAGCAAAAAACCATAGAGATAGAACTTGAAACTGCTTTATTGTGTCAAGTTTCAAAGAGCTAGCAGAAACCGTGTTTGATTTAGAGTTCCAAATACATGTATCCATATAGGAGAAAACAGAGGGAAATCTCAAAATGAAACCGGTTACTGCCAACGAACGGTTTAACCTAGAAGAACGAAAATTTGGCGAGCCAAGTGGGCTTGGTGTACTGATCATTACCTGAAAGTATCATCAAGATTGGGTGAAAAAGTGTTTGCTGAGATTTCAGGCAACTCGTAGTTTTTTGGAAGCTTGGCAGGCCCTTTCCATGAAAGTGATTCTCGCCAGTCTCTGCTGAGGGCTACATCAACAGCAAACAAACCATAGAGATAGAACTTGAAACTGCTTTATTGTGTCAAGTTTCAAAGAGCTAGCACAAACCGTGTTTGATTTAGAGTTCCAAATACATGTATCCCTATAGGAGAAAACAGAGGGAAAATTCAAAATGAAACCGGTTACTGCCAACGAACGGTTTAACCTAGAAGAACGAAATTTGGAGAGCCAAGTAGGCTTGGTGTACTGATCATTACCTGAAAGTATCATCAAGATTGGGTGAAAAAGTGTTTGCTGAGATTTCAGGCAACTCGTAGTTTTTTGGAAGCTTGGCAGGCCCTTTCCATGAAAGTGATTCTCGCCAGTCTCTACTTAGGGCTACATCAACAGCAAACAAACCATAGAGATAGAACTTGAAACTGCTTTATTGTGTCAAGTTTCAAAGAGCTAGCACAAACCGTGTTTGATTTAGAGTTCCAAATACATGTATCCCTATAGGAGAAAACAGAGTGAAACCTCAAAATGAAACCGGTTACTGCCAAGGAACGGTTTAACCTAGAAGAACGAAATTTGGCGAGCCAAGTGGGATTGGTGTACTGATCATTACCTGAAAGTATCATCAAGATTGGGTGAAAAAGCGTTTGCTGAGATTTCAGGCAACTCGTAGTTTTTTGGAAGCTTGGCATGCCCTTTCCATGAAAGTGATTCTCGCCAGTCTCTGCTTAGGGCTACATCAACAGCAAACAAACCATAGTGATAGAACTTGAAACTGCTTTATTGTGTCAAGTTTCATAGAGCTAGCACAAACCGTGTTTGATTTACAGTTCCAAATACATGTATCTCTATAGGAGAAAACAGAGGGAAACCTCAAAATGAAACCGGTTACTGCGAACGAACGGTTTAACCTAGAAGAACGAAATTTGGCGAGCCAAGTGGGCTTGGTGTACTGATCATTACCTGAAAGTATCATCAAGATTGGGTGAAAAAGTGTTTGCTGAGATTTCAGGAAACTCGTAGTTTTTTGGAAGCTTGGCAGGCCCTTTCCATGAAAGTGATACTCGCCAGTCTCTGCTGAGGGCTACATCAACAGCAAACAAACCATAGAGATAGAACTTGAAACTGCTTTATTGTGTCAAGTTTCAAAGAGCTAGCACAAACCGTGTTTGATTTAGAGTTCCAAATACATGTATCCCTATAGGAGAAAACAGAGTGAAACCTCAAAATGAAACCGGTTACTGCCAACGAACGGTTTAACCTAGAAGAACGAAATTTGGAGAGCCAAGTGGGCTTGGTGTACTGATCATTACCTGAAAGTATCATCAAGATTTGGGGAAAAAGTGTTTGCTGAGATTTCAGGCAACTTGTAGTTTTTTGGAAGCTTGGCAGGCCCTTTCCATGAAAGTGATTCTCGCCAGTCTCTGCTTAGGGCTACATCAACAGCAAACAAACCATAGAGATAGAGCTTGATACTGCTTTATTGTTTCAAGTTTCAAAGAGCTAGCACAAACCGTGTTTGATTTAGAGTTCCAAATACATGTATCCCTATAGGAGAAAACAGAGTGAAACCTCAAAATGAAAACCGGTTACTGCCAATGAATGGTTTAACCTAGAAGAACGAAATTTGGCGAGCCAAGTGGGCTTGGGGAAGTGATCATTACCTGAAAGTATCATCAAGATTGGGTGAAAAGTGTTTGCTGAGATTTCAGGCAACTCGTAGTTTTTTGGAAGCTTGGCAGGCCCTTTCCATGAAAGTGATTCTCGCCAGTCTCCGCTTAGGGCTACATCAACAGCAAAGAAACCATAGAGATAGAACTTGAAACTGCTTTATTGTGTCAAGTTTCAAATAGCTAGCACAAACCGTGTTTGATTTAGAGTTCCAAATACATGTATCCCTATAGGAGAAAACAGAGTGAAACCTCAAAATGAAACCGGTTACTGCCAACGAACGGTTTAACCTAGAAGAACAAAATTTGGCGAGCCAAGTGGGCTTGGTGTACTGATCATTACCTGAAAGTATCATCAAGATTGGGTAAAAAAGTGTTTGCTGAGATTTCAGGCAACTCGTAGTTTTTTGGAAGCTTGGCAGGCCCTTTAAATGAAAGTGATTCTCGCCAGTCTCTGCTGAGGGCTACATCAACAGCAAACAAACCATAGAGATAGAACTTGAAACTGCTTTATTGTGTCAAGTTTCAAAGGAGCTAGCACAAACCGTGTTTGATTTAGAGTTCCAAATACATGTATCCCTATAGGAGAAAACAGAGGGAAAATTCAAAATGAAACCGGTTACTGCCAAAGAACGGTTTAACCTAGAAGAACGAAATTTGGAGAGCCAAGTGGGCTTGGTGTACTGATCATTACCTGAAAGTATCATCAAGATTGGGTGAAAAAGTGTTTGCTGAGATTTCAGGCAACTCGTAGTTTTTTGGAAGCTTGGCAGGCCCTTTCCATGAAAGTGATTCTCGCCAGTCTCTGCTTAGGGCTACATCAACAGCAAACAAACCATAGTGATAGAACTTGAAACTGCTTTATTGTGTCAAGTTTCATAGAGCTAGCACAAACCATGTTTGATTTACAGTTCCAATTACATGTATCCCTATAGGAGAAAACAGAGGGAAACCTCAAAATGAAACCGGTTGCTGCCAACGAACGGTTTAACCTAGAAGAACGAAATTTGGCGAGCCAAGTGGGCTTGGTGTACTGATCATTACCTGAAAGTATCATCAAGATTGGGTGAAAAAGTGTTTGCTGAGATTTCAGGCAACTCGTAGTTTTTTGGAAGCTTGGCAGGCCCTTTCCATGACAGTGATTCTCGCCAGTCTCTGCTTAGGGCTACATCAACAGCAAAAAACCATAGAGATAGAACTTGAAACTGCTTTATTCTGTCATGTTTCAAAGAGCTAGCAGAAACCGTGTTTGATTTAGAGTTCCAAATACATGTATCCCTATAGGAGAAAACAGAGTGAAACCTCAAAATGAAACCGGTTACTGCGAACGAACGGTTTTAACCTAGAAGAACGAAATTTGGCGAGCCAAGTGGGCTTGGTGTACTGATCATTACCTGAAAGTATCATCAAGATTGGGTGAAAAAGTGTTTGCTGAGATTTCAGGCAACTCGTAGTTTTTTGGAAGCTTGGCAGGCCCTTTCCATGAAAGTGATTCTCGCCAGTCTCTGCTGAGGGCTACATCAACAGCAAACAAACCATAGAGATAGAACTTGAAACTGCTTTATTGTGTCAAGTTTCAAAGAGCTAGCACAAACCGTGTTTGATTTAGAGTTCCAAATACATGTATCCCTATAGGAGAAAACAGAGTGAAACCTCAAAATGAAACCGGTTACTGCCAACGAACGGTTTAACCTAGAAGAACGAAATTTGGAGAGCCAAGTGGGCTTGGTGTACTGATCATTACCTGAAAGTATCATCAAGATTTGGGGAAAAAGTGTTTGCTGAGATTTCAGGCAACTTGTAGTTTTTTGGAAGCTTGGCAGGCCCTTTCCATGAAAGTGATTCTCGCCAGTCTCTGCTTCGGGCTACATCAACAGCAAACAAACCATAGAGATAGAGCTTGATACTGCTTTATTGTGTCAAGTTTCAAAGAGCTAGCACAAACCGTGTTTGATTTAGAGTTCCAAATACATGTATCCCTATAGGAGAAAACAGAGTGAAACCTCAAAATGAAACCGGTTACTGCCAACGAATGGTTTAACCTATAAGAACGAAATTTGGCGAGCCAAGTGGGCTTGGGGAAGTGATCATTACCTGAAAGTATCATCAAGATTGGGTGAAAAAGTGTTTGCTGAGATTTCAGGCAACTCGTAGTTTTTTGGAAGCTTGGCGGGCCCTTTCCATGAAAGTGATTCTCGCCAGTCTCTGCTTAGGGCTACATCAACAGCAAACAAACCATAGTGATAAAACTTGAAACTGCTTTATTGTGTCAAGTTTCATAGAGCTAGCACAAACCGTGTTTGATTTACAGTTCCAAATACATGTATCCCTATAGGAGAAAACAGAGGGAAACCTCAAAATGAAACCGGTTGCTGCCAACGAACGGTTTAACCTAGAAGAACGAAATTTGGCGAGCCAAGTGGGCTTGGTGTACTGATCATTACCTGAAAGTATCATCAAGATTGGGTGAAAAAGTGTTTGCTGAGATTTCAGGCAACTCGTAGTTTTTTGGAAGCTTGGCAGGCCCTTTCCATGAAAGTGATTCTCGCCAGTCTCCGCTTAGGGCTACATCAACAGCAAACAAACCATAGAGATAGAACTTGAAACTGCTTTATTGTGTCAAGTTTCAAAGAGCTAGCACAAACCGTGTTTGATTTAGAGTTCCAAATACATGTATCCCTATAGGAGAAAACAGAGTGAAACCTCAAAATGAAACCCGTTACTGGAAACGAACGGTTTAACCTAGAAGAACGAAATTTGGCGAGGGAAGTGGGATTGGTGTACTGATCATTACCTGAAAGTATCATCAAGATTGGGTGAAAAAGTGTTTGCTGAGATTTCAGGCAACTCGTATTTTTTTGGGAAGCTTGGCAGGCCCTTTCCATGAAAGTGATTCTCGCCAGTCTCTGCTTAGGGCTACATCAACAGCAAACAAACCATAGAGATAGAACTTGAAACTGCTTTATTGTGTCAAGTTTCAAAGAGCTAGCACAAACCGTGTTTGATTTAGAGTTCCAAATACATGTATCCCTATAGGAGAAAACAGAGGGAAAACCTCAAAATGAAACCGGTTACTGCCAACGAACGGTTTAACCTAGAAGAACAAAATTTGGCGAGCCAAGTGGGCTTGGTGTACTGATCATTACCTGAAAGTATCATCAAGATTGGGTGAAAAAGCGTTTGCTGAGATTTCAGGAAACTCGAAGTTTTTTGGAAGCTTGGCAGGCCCTTTCCATGAAAGTGATTCTCGCCAGTCTCTGCTTAGGGCTACATCAAGAGCAAACAAACCACAGAAATAGAACTTGAGACTGCTTTATTGTGTCAAGTTTCAAAGAGCTAGCACAAACCGTGTTTGATTTAGAGTTCCAAATACATGTATCCCTATAGGAGAAAACAGAGGGAAACCTCAAAATGAAACCGGTTACTTCCAACGAACGGTTTAACCTAGAAGAACGAAATTTGGCGAGCCAAGTGGGCTTGGTGTCCTGATCATTACCTGAAAGTATCATCAAGATTGGGTGAAAAAGTGTTTGCTGAGATTTCAGGCAACTCGTAGTTTTTTGGAAGCTTGGCAGGCCCTTTCCATGAAAGTGATTCTCGCCAGTCTCTGCTTAGGGCTACATCAACAGCAAACAAACCATAGAGATAGAACTTGAAACTGCTTTATTGTGTCAAGTTTCAAAGAGCTAGCAGAAACCGTGTTTTGATTTAGAGTTCCAAATACATGTATCCCTATAGGAGAAAACAGAGGGAAACCTCAAAATAAAACCCTTTACTGCCAACGAACGGTTTAACCTAGAAGAACGAAATTTGGCGAGCCAAGTGGGCTTGGTGTACTGATCATTACCTGAAACTATCATCAAGATTGGGTGAAAAAGTGTTTGCTGAGATTTCAGGCAACTCGTAGTTTTTTGGAAGCTTGGCAGGCCCTTTCCATGAAAGTGATTCTCGCCAGTCTCTGCTTAGGGCTACATCAACAGCAAAAAAACCATAGAGATAGAACTTGAAACTGCTTTATTGTGTCAAGTTTCAAAGAGCTAGCACAAACCGTGTTTGATTTAGAGTTTCCAAATACATGTATCTCTATAGGAGAAAACAGAGTGAAACCTCAAAATGAAACCGGTTACTGCCAACGAACGGTTTAACCTACAAGAACGAAATTTGGCGAGCCAAGTGGGAATGGTGTACTGATCATTACCTGAAAGTATCATCAAGATTGGGTGAAAAAGTGTTTGCTGAGATTTCAGGCAACTCGTATTTTTTTGGAAGCTTGGCAGGCCCTTTCCATGAAAGTGATTCTCGCCAGTCTCTGCTTAGGGCTACATCAACAGCAAACAAACCATAGAGATAGAACTTGAAACTGCTTTATTGTGTCAAGTTTCAAAGAGCTAGCACAAACCGTGTTTGATTTAGAGTTCCAAATACATGTATCCCTATAGGAGAAAACAGAGGGATACCTCAAAATGAAACCGGTTACTGCCAACGAACGGTTTAACCTAGAAGAACAAAATTTGGCGAGCCAAGTGGGCTTGGTGTACTGATCATTACCTGAAAGTATCATCAAGATTGGGTGAAAAAGCGTTTGCTGAGATTTCAGGCAACTCGAAGTTTTTTGGAAGCTTGGCAGGCCCTTTCCATGAAAGTGATTCTCGCCAGTCTCTGCTTAGGGCTACATCAAGAGCAAACAAACCATAGAAATAGAACTTGAGACTGCTTTATTGTGTCAAGTTTCAAAGAGCTAGCACAAACCGTGTTTGATTTAGAGTTCCAAATACATGTATCCCTATAGGAGAAAACAGAGGGAAACCTCAAAATGAAACCGGTTACTGCCAACGAACGGTTTAACCTAGAAGAACGACATTTGGCGAGCCAAGTGGGCTTGGTGTACTGATCATTACCTGAAAGTATCATCAAGATTGGGTGAAAAAGCGTTTGCTGAGATTTCAGGCAACTCGTAGTTTTTTGGAAGCTTGGCGGGCCCTTTCCATGAAAGTGATTCTCGCCAGTCTCTGCTTAGGGCTACATCAACAGCAAACAAACCATAGAGATAAAACTTGAGACTGCTTTATTGTGTCAAGTTTCAAAGAGCTAGCACAAACCGTGTTTGATTTAGAGTTCCAAATACATTTATCCCTATAGGAGAAACAGAGGGAAACCTCAAAATGAAACCGGTTACTTCCAACGAACGGTTTAACCTAGAAGAACGAAATTTGGCGAGCCAAGTGGGCTTGGTGTCCTGATCATTACCTGAAAGTATCATCAAGATTGGGTGAAAAAGTGTTGCTGAGATTTCAGGCAACTCGTAGTTTTTGGAAGCTTGGCAGGCCCTTTCCATGAAAGTGATTCTCGCCAGTCTCTGCTTAGGGCTACATCAACAGCAAACAAACCATAGAGATAGAACTAGAAACTGCTTTATTGTGTCAAGTTTCAAAGAGCTAGCCCAAACCGTGTTTGATTTAGAGTTCCAAATTACATGTATCCCTATAGGAGAAAACAGAGGGAAACCTCAAAATGAAACCGGTTACTGCCAACGAACGGTTTAAACCTAGAAGAACGAAATTTGGCAAGCCAAGTGGGCTTGGTGTACTGATCATTACCTGAAAGTATCATCAAGATTGGGTGAAAAAGTGTTTGCTGAGATTTCAGGCAACTCGTAGTTTTTTGGAAGCTTGGCAGGCCCTTTCAATGAAAGTGATTCTCGCAAGTCTCTGCTTAGGGCTACATCAACAGCAAACAAACCGTAGAGATAGAACTTGAAACTGCTTTATTGTGTCAAGTTTCAAAGAGCTAGCACAAACCGTGTTTGATTTAGAGTTCCAAATACATGTATCCCTATAGGAGAAAACAGAGGGAAACCTCAAAATGAAACCAGTTACTACCAACGAACGGTTTAACCTAGAAGAACGAAATTTGGCGAGCCAAGTGGGCTTGGTGTACTGATCATTACCTGAAACTATCATCAAGATTGGGTGAAAAAGTGTTTGCTGAGATTTCAGGCAACTCGTAGTTTTTTGGAAGCTTGGCAGGCCCTTTCCATGAAAGTGATTCTCGCCAGTCTCTGCTTAGGGCTACATCAACAGCAAACAAACCATAGAGAGAGAACTTGAAACTGCCTTATTGTGTCAAGTTTCAAAGAGCTAGCACAAACCGTGTTTGATTTAGAGTTCCAAATACATGTATCCCTATAGGAGAAAACAGAGGGAAACCTCAAAATGAAACCGGTTACTGCCAACGAACGGTTTAACCTAGAAGAACGAAATTTGGCGAGCCAAGTGGGCTTTGTGTACTGATCATTACCTGAAAGTATCATCAAGATTGGGTGAAAAAGTGTTTGCTGAGGTTTCAGGCAACTCGTAGTATTTTGGAAGCTTGGCAGGCCCTTTCCATGAAAGTGATTCTCGCCAGTCTCTGCTTAGGGCTACATCAACAGCAAACAAACCATAGAGATAGAACTAGAAACTGCTTTATTGTGTCAAGTTTCAAAGAGCTAGCACAAACCGTGTTTGATTTAGAGTTCCAAATACATGTATCCCTATAGGAGAAAACAGAGGGAAACCTCAAAATGAAACCGGTTACTGCCAACGAACGGTTTAACCTAGAAGAACGAAATTTGGCGAGCCAAGTGGGCTTGGTGTACTGATCATTACCTGAAAGTATCATCAAGATTGGGTGAAAAAGTGTTTGCTGAGATTTCAGGCAACTCGTAGTTTTTTGGAAGCTGGGCAGGCCCTTTCAATGAAAGTGATTGTCGCCAGTCTATGCTTAGGGCTACATCAACAGGAAACAAACCGTAGAGATAGAACTTGAAACTGCTTTATTGTGTCAAGTTTCAAAGAGCTAGCACAAACCGTGTTTGATTTAGAGTTCCAAATACATGTATCCCTATAGGAGAAAACAGAGGGAAACCTCAAAATGAAACCCTTTACTGCCAACGAACGGTTTAACCTAGAAGAACGAAATTTGGCGAGCCAAGTGGGCTTGGTGTACTGATCATTACCTGAAACTATCATCAAGATTGGGTGAAAAAGTGTTCGCTGAGATTTCAGGCAACTCGTAGTTTTTTGGAAGCTTGGTAGGCCCTTTCCATGAAAGTGATTCTCGCCAGTCTCTGCTTAGGGCTACATCAACAGCAAAGAAACCATAGAGATAGAACTTGAAACTGCTTTTTTGTGTCAAGTTTCAAAGTGCTAGCACAAACCGTGTTTGATTTAGAGTTCCATATACATGTATCCCTATAGGAGAAAACAGAGTGAAACCTCAAAATGAAACCGGTTACTGCCAACGAACGGTTTAACCTAGAAGAACGACATTTGGCAAGCCAAGTGGGCTTGGTGTACTGATCATTACCTGAAAGTATCATCAAGATTGGGTGAAAAAGCGTTTGCTGAGATTTCAGGCAACTCGTAGTTTTTTGGAAGCTTGGCAGGCCCTTTCCATGAAAGTGATTCTCGCCAGTCTCTGCTTAGGGCTACATCAACAGCAAACAAACCATAGAGAGAGAACTTGAAACTGCTTTATTGTGTCAAGTTTCAAAGAGCTAGCACAAACCGTGTTTGATTTAGAGTTCCAAATACATGTATCCCTATAGGAGAAAACAGAGGGAAACCTCAAAATGAAACCGGTTACTGCCAACGAACGGTTTAACCTAGAAGAACGAAATTTGGCGAGCCAAGTGGGCTTGGTGTACTGATCATTACCTGAAAGTATCATCAAGATTGGGTGAAAAAGTGTTTGCTGAGATTTCAGGCAACTCGTAGTTTTTTGGAAGCTTGGCAGGCCCTTTCAATGAAAGTGATTCTCGCCAGTCTCTGCTTAGGGCTACATCAACAGGAAACAAACCGTAGAGATAGAACTTGAAACTGCTTTATTGTGTCAAGTTTCAAAGAGCTAGCACAAACCGTGTTTGATTTAGAGTTCCAAATACATGTATCCCTATAGGAGAAAACAGAGGGAAACCTCAAAATGAAACCCGTTACTGCCAACGAACGGTTTAACCTAGAAGAACGAAATTTGGCGAGCCAAGTGGGCTTGGTGTACTGATAATTACCTGAAAGTATCATCAAGATTGGGTGAAAAATGTTTGCTGAGATTTCAGGCAACTCGTAGTTTTTTGGAAGCTTGGCAGGCCCTTTCCATGAAAGTGATTCTCGCCAGTCTCTGCTTAGGGCTACATCAACAGCAAACAAACCATAGAGATAGAACTTGAAACTGCTTTATTGTGTCAAGTTTCAAAGAGCTAGCAGAAACCGTGTTTGATTTAGAGTTCCAAATACATGTATCCCTATAGGAGAAAACAGAGGGAAACCTCAAAATAAAACCCTTTACTGCCAACGAACGGTTTAACCTAGAAGAACGAAATTTGGCGAGCCAAGTGGGCTTGGTGTACTGATCATTACCTGAAACTATCATCAAGATTGGGTGAAAAAGTGTTTGCTGAGATTTCGGGCAACTCGTAGTTTTTTGGAAGCTTGGCAGGCCCTTTCCATGAAAGTGATTCTCGCCAGTCTCTGCTTAGGGCTACATCAACAGCAAAAAACCATAGAGATAGAACTTGAAACTGCTTTATTGTGTCAAGTTTCAAAGAGCTAGCACAAACCGTGTTTGATTTAGAGTTCCAAATACATGTATCTCTATAGGAGAAAACAGAGTGAAACCTCAAAATGAAACCGGTTACTGCCAACGAACGGTTTAACCTACAAGAACGAAATTTGGCGAGCCAAGTGGGAATGGTGTACTGATCATTACCTGAAAGTATCATCAAGATTGGGTGAAAAAGTGTTTGCTGAGATTTCAGGCA
>NW_027525465.1:0-19322 GCF_052094955.1 Ictidomys tridecemlineatus | reverse complement strand
TCCCTAGGGGAAACACAGCCCCGCCCCTCACCTGGGCCCCCTGGGCTGCAGGAACCCTGACACCTGGCAGTGGACCTGGGCGCTGCGCTGATCTTGGCCTGCGTGCGATCCCCTCCCCTCCCTCCCCTGCCCTCTCTGCCTTGCTTGCTGCCCCTAAGCCCAGCCAGCCCTCCCTATCCTCTCCCTGGAGCTTTAAGCTCCTGGGCTGGGCCCCCCAGCGCCTGTTGGTCGTCGTGTCGTCGCGTGGCGTGCCGTGGCGTCGGGTGGGGTCGCTCCAGGTCGTCGGGTCGGACGGGGGCCCCTCGCTTGGGCCCCCTACCGCGCGCGCTCCCCGCGGTCCCCCTTGCGCCGCCCCCCCACACCGCACCCCTCTCTCTCCTCCTCCTCCTCCTCTGGCCGCCCCTTCCTCCCCTTCCCTCTTTCCCCTTGAGCTCTCTCCCTGCTGCTGCTTGTCCTAGGTCGCGTCGCTCCCTAGCCTGGGCTCCTCCAGTGGGTCCCGGGACCCCTCCCACCCAGCCACCCAGCCTCATGCTGGCCGCTGGCAGCCTTTCCACACGCAGGGCCCTCCTTTGGCCCTGCTTGGGTCCAGGTCCCTCTCTTGAGGATCTACTCCCCTGGATTGCAGAGGAGTGCCATCAGCTGGCCTCTGCGCCCTGAAGGCTCCCTAGGGGAAACACAGCCCCGCCCCTCGCCTGGGCCCCCTGGGCTGCAGGAACCCTGACACCTGGCAGTGGACCTGGGCGCTGCGCCGACCTTGGCCTGCGCGTGATCCCCTCCCCTCCCTCCCCTGCCCTCTCTGCCTTGCTTGCTGCCCCTAAGCCCAGCCAGCCCTCCCTATCCTCTCCCTGGAGCTTTAAGCTCCTGGGCAGGGCCCCCCAGCGCGTGTTGGTCGTCGTGTCGTCGCGTGGCGTGCCGTGGCGTCGGGTGGCGTCGCTCCAGGTCGTCGGGTCGGACGGGGGCCCCTCGCTTGGGCCCCCTACCGCGCGCGCTCCCCGCGGTCCCCCTTGCACCGCCCCCCCCACACCGCACCCCTCTCTCTCCTCCTCCTCCTCCTCTGGCCGCCCCTTCCTCCCCTTCCCTCTTTCCCCTTGAGCTCTCTCCCTGCTGCTGCTTGTCCTAGGTCGCGTGGCTCCCTAGCCTGGGCTCCTCCAGTGGGTCCCGGGACCCCTCCCACCCAGCCACTCAGCCTCATGCTGGCCGCTGGCAGCCTTTCCACACGCAGGGCCCTCCTTTGGCCCTGCTTGGGTCCAGGTCCCTCTCTTGAGGATCTACTCCCCTGGATTGCAGAGGAGTGCCATCAGCTGGCCTCTGCGCCCTGAAGGCTCCCTAGGGGAAACACAGCCCCGCCCCTCGCCTGGGCCCCCTGTGCTGCAGGAACCCTGACACCTGGCAGTGGACCTGGGCGCTGGGCCAACCTTGGCCTGCGCGCGATCCCCTCCCCTCCCTCCCCTGCCCTCTCTGCCTTGCTTGCTGCCCCTAAGCCCAGCCAGCCCTCCCTATCCTCTCCCTGGAGCTTTAAGCTCCTGGGCTGGGCCCCCCAGCGCGTGTTGGTCGTCGTGTCGTCGCGTGGCGTGCCGTGGCGTCGGGTGGCGTCGCTCCAGGTCGTCGGGTCGGACGGGGGCCCCACGCTTGGGCCCCCTACCGCGCGCGCTCCCCGCGGTCCCCCTTGGGCCGCCCCCCACACCGCACCCCTCTCTCTCCTCCTCCTCCTCCTCCTCTGGCCGCCCCTTACTCCCCTTCCCTCTTTCCCCTTGAGCTCGCTCTCTCGCTGCTGCTGCTTGTCCTAGGTCGCGTGGCTCCCTAGCCTGGGCTCCTCCAGTGGGTCCCGGGACCCCTCCCACCCAGCCACCCAGCCTCATGCTGGCCGCTGGCAGCCTTTCCACACGCAGGGCCCTCCTTTGGCCCTGCTAGGGTCCAGGTCCCTCTCTTGAGGATCTACTCCCTGGATTGCAGAGGAGTGCCATCAGCTGGCCTCTGTGCCCTGAAGGCTCCCTAGGGGAAACACAGCCCCGACCCTCGCCTGGGCCCCCTGGGCTGCAGGAACCCTGACACCTGGCAGTGGACCTGGGCGCTGCGCCGACCTTGGCCTGCGCGCGATCCCCTCCCCTCCCTCCCCTGCCCTCTCTGCCTTGCTTGCTGCCCCTAAGCCCAGCCAGCCCTCCCTATCCTCTCCCTGGAGCTTTAAGCTCCTGGGCTGGGCCCCCAGCGCGTGTTGGTCGTCGTGTCGTCGCGTGGCGTGCCGTGGCGTCGGGTGGCGTCGCTCCAGGTCGTCGGGTCGGACGGGGGCCCCTCGCTTGGGCCCCCTACCGCGCGCCTCCCCGCGGTGCCCCTTGCGCCGCCCCCCACACCGCACCCCTCTCTCTCCTCCTCCTCCTCCTCCTCTGGCCGCCCCTTCCTCCCCTTCCCTCTTTCCCCTTGAGCTCTCTCCCTGCTGCTGCTTGTCCTAGGTCGCGTGGCTCCCTAGCCTGGGCTCCTCCAGTGGGTCCCGGGACCCCTCCCACCCAGCCACTCAGCCTCATGCTGGCCGCTGGCAGCCTTTCCACACGCAGGGCCCTCCTTTGGCCCTGCTTGGGTCCAGGTCCCTCTCTTGAGGATCTACTCCCCTGGATTGCAGAGGAGTGCCATCAGCTGGCCTCTGCGCCCTGAAGGCTCCCTAGGGGAAACACAGCCCCGCCCCTCGCCTGGGCCCCCTGTGCTGCAGGAACCCTGACACCTGGCAGTGGACCTGGGCGCTGGGCCAACCTTGGCCTGCGCGCGATCCCCTCCCCTCCATCCCCTGCCCTCTCTGCCTTGCTTGCTGCCCCTAAGCCCAGCCAGCCCTCCCTATCCTCTCCCTGGAGCTTTAAGCTCCTGGGCTGGGCCCCCAGCGCGTGTTGGTCGTCGTGTCGTCGCGTGGCGTGCCGTGGCGTCGGGTGGCGTCGCTCCAGGTCGTCGGGTCGGACGGGGGCCCCTCGCTTGGGCCCCCTACCGCGCGCGCTCCCCGCGGTCCCCCTTGGGCCGCCCCCACACCGCACCCCTCTCTCTCCTCCTCCTCCTCCTCCTCTGGCCGCCCCTTACTCCCCTTCCCTCTTTCCCCTTGAGCTCTCTCCCTGCTGCTGCTTGTCCTAGGTCGCGTGGCTCCCTAGCCTGGGCTCCTCCAGTGGGTCCCGGGACCCCTCCCACCCGCCACCCAGCCTCATGCTGGCCGCTGGCAGCCTTTCCACACGCAGGGCCCTCCTTTGGCCCTGCTTGGGTCCAGGTCCCTCTCTTGAGGATCTACTCCCCTGGATTGCAGAGGAGTGCCATCAGCTGGCCTCTGTGCCCTGAAGGCTCCCTAGGGGAAACACAGCCCCGACCCTCGCCTGGGCCCCTGGGGCTGCAGGAACCCTGACACCTGGCAGTGGACCTGGGCGCTGCGCCGACCTTGGCCTGCGCGCGATCCCCTCCCCTCCCTCCCCTGCCCTCTCTGCCTTGCTTGCTGCCCCTAAGCCCAGCCAGCCCTCCCTATCCTCTCCCTGGAGCTTTAAGCTCCTGGGCTGGGCCCCCAGCGCGTGTTGGTCGTCGTGTCGTCGCGTGGCGTGCCGTGGCGTCGGGTGGCGTCGCTCCAGGTCGTCGGGTCGGACGGGGGCCCCTCGCTTGGGCCCCCTACCGCCGCGCGCTCCCCGCGGTCCCACCTTGGGCGGCCCCCCACACCGCACCCCTCTCTCTCCTCCCTCCTCCTCCTCTGGCCGCCCCTTCCTCCCCTTCCCTCTTTCCCCTTGAGCTCTCTCCCTGCTGCTGCTTGTCCTAGGTCGCGTGGCTCCCTAGCCTGGGCTCCTCCAGTGGGTCCCGGGACCCCTCCCACCCAGCCACCCAGCCTCATGCTGGCCGCTGGCAGCCTTTCCACACGCAGGGCCCTCCTTTGGCCCTGCTTGGGGTCCAGGTCCCTCTCTTGAGGATCTACTCCCCTGGATTGCAGAGGAGTGCCATCAGCTGGCCTCTGCGCCCTGAAGGCTCCCTAGGGGAAACACAGCCCCGCCCTCACCTGGAGCCCCCTGGGCTGCAGGAACCCTGACACCTGGCAGTGGACCTGGGCTCGCCTGATCTTGGCCTGCGTGCGATCCCCTCCCCTCCCTCCCCTGCCCTCTCTGCCTTGCTTGCTGCCCCTAAGCCCAGCCAGCCCTCCCTATCCTCTCCCTGGAGCTTTAAGCTCCTGGGCTGGGCCCCCCAGCGCCTGTTGGTCGTCGTGTCGTCGCGTGGCGTGCCGTGGCGTCGGGTGGGGTCGCTCCAGGTCGTCGGGTCGGACGGGGGCCCCTCGCTTGGGCCCCCTACCGCGCGCGCTCCCCGCGGTCCCCCTTGCGCCGCCCCCCCACACCGCACCCCTCTCTCTCCTCCTCCTCCTCCTCTGGCCGCCCCTTCCTCCCCTTCCCTCTTTCCCCTTGAGCTCTCTCCCTGCTGCTGCTTGTCCTAGGTCGCGTCGCTCCCTAGCCTGGGCTCCTCCAGTGGGTCCCGGGACCCCTCCCACCCAGCCACCCAGCCTCATGCTGGCCGCTGGCAGCCTTTCCACACGCAGGGCCCTCCTTTGGCCCTGCTTGGGTCCAGGTCCCTCTCTTGAGGATCTACTCCCCTGGATTGCAGAGGAGTGCCATCAGCTGGCCTCTGCGCCCTGAAGGCTCCCTAGGGGAAACACAGCCCCGCCCCTCGCCTGGGCCCCCTGGGCTGCAGGAACCCTGACACCTGGCAGTGGACCTGGGCGCTGCGCCGACCTTGGCCTGCGCGTGATCCCCTCCCCTCCCTCCCCTGCCCTCTCTGCCTTGCTTGCTGCCCCTAAGCCCAGCCAGCCCTCCCTATCCTCTCCCTGGAGCTTTAAGCTCCTGGGCAGGGCCCCCCAGCGCGTGTTGGTCGTCGTGTCGTCGCGTGGCGTGCCGTGGCGTCGGGTGGCGTCGCTCCAGGTCGTCGGGTCGGACGGGGGCCCCTCGCTTGGGCCCCCTACCGCGCGCGCTCCCCGCGGTCCCCCTTGCACCGCCCCCCCACACCGCACCCCTCTCTCTCCTCCTCCTCCTCCTCTGGCCGCCCCTTCCTCCCCTTCCCTCTTTCCCCTTGAGCTCTCTCCCTGCTGCTGCTTGTCCTAGGTCGCGTGGCTCCCTAGCCTGGGCTCCTCCAGTGGGTCCCGGGACCCCTCCCACCCAGCCACTCAGCCTCATGCTGGCCGCTGGCAGCCTTTCCACACGCAGGGCCCTCCTTTGGCCCTGCTTGGGTCCAGGTCCCTCTCTTGAGGATCTACTCCCCTGGATTGCAGAGGAGTGCCATCAGCTGGCCTCTGCGCCCTGAAGGCTCCCTAGGGGAAACACAGCCCCGCCCCTCGCCTGGGCCCCCTGTGCTGCAGGAACCCTGACACCTGGCAGTGGACCTGGGCGCTGGGCCAACCTTGGCCTGCGCGCGATCCCCTCCCCTCCCTCCCCTGCCCTCTCTGCCTTGCTTGCTGCCCCTAAGCCCAGCCAGCCCTCCCTATCCTCTCCCTGGAGCTTTAAGCTCCTGGGCTGGGCCCCCCAGCGCGTGTTGGTCGTCGTGTCGTCGCGTGGCGTGCCGTGGCGTCGGGTGGCGTCGCTCCAGGTCGTCGGGTCGGACGGGGGCCCCTCGCTGGGCCCCCTACCGCGCGCGCTCCCCGCGGTCCCCCTTGGGCCGCCCCCCACACCGCACCCCTCTCTCTCCTCCTCCTCCTCCTCCTCTGGCCGCCCCTTACTCCCCTTCCCTCTTTCCCTTGAGCTCTCTCCCTGCTGCTGCTTGTCCTAGGTCGCGTGGCTCCCTAGCCTGGGCTCCTCCAGTGGGTCCCGGGACCCCTCCCACCCAGCCACCCAGCCTCATGCTGGCCGCTGGCAGCCTTTCCACACGCAGGGCCCTCCTTTGGCCCTGCTAGGGTCCAGGTCCCTCTCTTGAGGATCTACTCCCCTGGATTGCAGAGGAGTGCCATCAGCTGGCCTCTGTGCCCTGAAGGCTCCCTAGGGGAAACACAGCCCCGACCCTCGCCTGGGCCCCCTGGGCTGCAGGAACCCTGACACCTGGCAGTGGACCTGGGCGCTGCGCCGACCTTGGCCTGCGCGCGATCCCCTCCCCTCCCTCCCCTGCCCTCTCTGCCTTGCTTGCTGCCCCTAAGCCCAGCCAGCCCTCCCTATCCTCTCCCTGGAGCTTTAAGCTCCTGGGCTGGGCCCCCCAGCGCGTGTTGGTCGTCGTGTCGTCGCGTGGCGTGCCGTGGCGTCGGGTGGCGTCGCTCCAGGTGTCGGGTCGGACGGGGGCCCCTCGCTTGGGCCCCCCTACCGCGCGCGCTCCCGCGGTGCCCCTTGCGCCGCCCCCCCACACCGCACCCCTCTCTCTCCTCCTCCTCCTCCTCCTCTGGCCGCCCCTTCCTCCCCTTCCCTCTTTCCCCTTGAGCTCTCTCCCTGCTGCTGCTTGTCCTAGGTCGCGGGGCTGCTCCTAGCCTGGGCTCCTCCAGTGGGTCCCGGGACCCCTCCCACCCAGCCACCCAGCCTCATGCTGGCCGCTGGCAGCCTTTCCACACGCAGGGCCCTCCTTTGGCCCTGCTTGGTCCAGGTCCCTCTCTTGAGGATCTACTCCCCTGGATTGCAGAGGAGTGCCATCAGCTGGCCTCTGCGCCCTGAAGGCTCCCTAGGGAAACACAGCCCCGCCCCTCGCCTGGGCCCCCTGGGCTGCAGGAACCCTGACACCTGGCAGTGGACCTGGGCGCTGCGCCAACCTTGGCCTGTGCGCGATCCCCTCCCCTCCCTCCCCTGCCCTCTCTGCCTTGCTTGCTGCCCCTAAGCCCAGCCAGCCCTCCTATCCTCTCCCTGGAGCTTTAAGCTCCTGGGCTGGGCCCCCAGCGCCTGTTGGTCGTCGTGTCGTCGCGTGGCGTGCCGTGGCGTCGGGTGGGGTCGCTCCAGGTCGTCGGGTCGGACGGGGCCCCTCGCTTGGGCCCCCTACCGTGCGCGCTCCCTGCGGTCCCCCTTGCGCCCGCCCCCCCACA
The DNA here is from genome assembly GCF_052094955.1 of Ictidomys tridecemlineatus. Classification (NCBI taxonomy): domain Eukaryota; kingdom Metazoa; phylum Chordata; class Mammalia; order Rodentia; family Sciuridae; genus Ictidomys; species Ictidomys tridecemlineatus. The sequence continues at coordinate 12,346 of NW_027525465.1, read as the reverse complement.
CCGCACCCCTCTCTCTCCTCCTCCTCCTCCTCTGGCCGCCCCTTCCTCCCCTTCCCTCTTTCCCCTTGAGCTCTCTCCCTGCTGCTGCTTGTCCTAGGTCGCGTGGCTCCCTAGCCTGGGCTCCTCCAGTGGGTCTCGGGACCCCTCCCACCCAGCCACCCAGCCTCATGCTGGCCGCTGGCAGCCTTTCCACACGCAGGGCCCTCCTTTGGCCCTGCTTGGGTCCAGGTCCCTCTCTTGAGGATCTACTCCCCTGGATTGCAGAGGAGTGCCATCAGCTGGCCTCTGCGCCCTGAAGGCTCCCTAGAGGAAACACAGCCCCGCCCCTCGCCTGGGCCCCCTGGGCTGCAGGAACCCTGACACCTGGCAGTGGACCTGGGCGCTGCGCTGACCTTGGCCTGCGCGGGATCCCCTCCCCTCCCTCCCCTGCCCTCTCTGCCTTGCTTGCTGCCCCTAAGCCCAGCCAGCCCTCCCTATCCTCTCCCTGGAGCTTTAAGCTCCTGGGCTGGGCCCCCCAGCGCCTGTTGGTCGTCGTGTCGTCGCGTGGCGTGCCGTGGCGTCGGGTGGGGTCGCTCCAGGTCGTCGGGTCGGACGGGGGCCCCTCGCTTGGGCCCCTACCGCGCGCGCTCCCCGCGGTCCCCCTTGGCCGCCCCCCCACACCGCACCCCTCTCTCTCCTCCTCCTCCTCCTCTGGCCGCCCCTTCCTCCCCTTCCCTCTTTCCCCTTGAGCTCTCTCCCTGCTGCTGCTTGTCCTAGGTCGCGTGGCTCCCTAGCCTGGCTCCTCCAGTGGGTCCCGGGACCCCTCCCACCCAGCACCCAGCCTCATGCTGGCCGCTGGCAGCCTTTCCACACGCAGGGCCCTCCTTTGGCCCTGCTTGGGTCCAGGTCCCTCTCTTGAGGATCTACTCCCCTGGATTGCAGAGGAGTGCCATCAGCTGGCCTCTGCGCCCTGAAGGCTCCCTAGGGGAAACACAGCCCCGCCCCTCGCCTGGGCCCCCTGGGCTGCAGGAACCCTGACACCTGGCAGTGGACCTGGGCGCTGCGCCACCTTGGCCTGCGCGCGATCCCCTCCCCTCCCTCCCCTGCCCTCTCTGCCTTGCTTGCTGCCCCTAAGCCCAGCCAGCCCTCCCTATCCTCTCCCTGGAGCTTTAAGCTCCTGGGCTGGGCCCCCCAGCGCCTGTTGGTCGTCGTGTCGTCGCGTGGCGTGCCGTGGCGTCGGGTGGGGTCGCTCCAGGTCGTCGGGTCGGACGGGGGCCCCTCGCTTGGGCCCCCTACCGCGCGCGCTCCCGCGGTCCCCCCTTGCGCCGCCCCCCCACACCGCACCCCTCCTCTCTCCTCCTCCTCCCTCTCTGGCCGCCCCTTCCTCCCCTTCCCTCTTTCCCCTTGAGCTCTCTCCCTGCTGCTGCTTGTCCTAGGTCGCGTGGCTCCCTAGCCTGGGCTCCTCCAGTGGGTCCCGGGACCCCTCCCACCCAGCCACCCAGCCTCATGCTGGCCGCTGGCAGCCTTTCCACACGCAGGGCCCTCCTTTGGCCCTGCTTGGGTCCAGGTCCCTCTCTTGAGGATCTACTCCCCTGGATTGCAGAGGAGTGCCATCAGCTGGCCTCTGTGCCCTGAAGGCTCCCTAGGGGAAACACAGCCCCGCCCCTCGCCTGGGGCCCCCTGGGCTGCAGGAACCCTGACACCTGGCAGTGGACCTGGGCGCTGCGCCAACCTGGCCTGCGCGCGATCCCCTCCCCTCCCTCCCCTGCCCTCTCTGCCTTGCTTGCTGCCCCTAAGCCCAGCCAGCCCTCCCTATCCTCTCCCTGGAGCTTTAAGCTCCTGGGCTGGGCCCCCCAGAGCGTGTTGGTCGTCGTGTCGTCGCGTGGCGTGCCGTGGCGTAGGGTGGCGTCGCTCCAGGTCGTCGGGTCGGACGGGGGCCCCTCGCCTTGGGCCCCCTACCGCGCGCGCTCCCCGCGGTCCCCCTTGGGCGGCCCCCCCACACCGCACCCCTCTCTCTCCTCCTCCTCCTCCTCTGGCCGCCCCTTCCTCCCCTTCCCTCTTTCCCCTTGAGCTCTCTCCCTGCTGCTGCTTGTCCTAGGTCGCGTGGCTCCCTAGCCTGGGCTCCTCCAGTGGGTCCCGGGACCCCTCCCACCCAGCCACCCAGCCTCATGCTGGCCGCTGGCAGCCTTTCCACACGCAGGGCCCTCCTTTGGCCCTGCTTGGGTCCAGGTCCCTCTCTTGAGGATCTACTCCCCTGGATTGCAGAGGAGTGCCATCAGCTGGCCTCTGCGCCCTGAAGGCTCCCTAGGGGAAACACAGCCCCGCCCCTCGCCTGGGCCCCCTGGGCTGCAGGAACCCTGACACCTGGCAGTGGACGGCAGTGGACCTGGGCGCTGCGCCAACCTTGGCCTGTGCGCGATCCCCTCCCCTCCCTCCCCTGCCCTCTCTGCCTTGCTTGCTGCCCCTAAGCCCAGCCAGCCCTCCCTATCCTCTCCTGGAGCTTTAAGCTCCTGGGCTGGGCCCCCCAGCGCCTGTTGGTCGTCGTGTCGTCGCGTGGCGTGCCGTGGCGTCGGGTGGGTCGCTCCAGGTCGTCGGGTCGGACGGGGGCCCCTCGCTTGGGCCCCCTACCGCGCGCGCTCCCCGCGGTCCCCCTTGGGCCGCCCCCCCACACCGCACCCTCTCTCTCCTCCTCCTCCTCCTCTGGCCGCCCCTTCCTCCCCTTCCCTCTTTCCCCTTGAGCTCTCTCCCTGCTGCTGCTTGTCCTAGGTCGCGTGGCTCCCTAGCCTGGGCTCCTCCAGTGGGTCCCGGGACCCCTCCCACCCAGCCACCCAGCCTCATGCTGGCCGCTGGCAGCCTTTCCACACGCAGGGCCCTCCTTTGGCCCTGCTTGGGTCCAGGTCCCTCTCTTGAGGATCTACTCCCCTGGATTGCAGAGGAGTGCCATCAGCTGGCCTCTGCGCCCTGAAGGCTCCCTAGGGGAAACACAGCCCCGCCCCTCGCCTGGGCCCCTGGGCTGCAGGAACCCTGAACACCTGGCAGTGGACCTGGGCGCTGCGCGACCTTGGCCTGCGCGTGATCCCCTCCCCTCCCTCCCCTGCCCTCTCTGCCTTGCTTGCTGCCCCTAAGCCCAGCCAGCCCTCCCTATCCTCTCCCTGGAGCTTTAAGCTCCTGGGCTGGGCCCCCCAGCGCGTGTTGGTCGTCGTGTCGTCGCGTGGCGTGCCGTGGCGTCGGGTGGCGTCGCTCCAGGTCGTCGGGTCGGACGGGGGCCCCTCGCTTGGGCCCCTACCGCGCGCGCTCCCCGCGGTCCCCCTTGCACCGCCCCCCCACACCGCACCCCTCTCTCTCCTCCTCCTCCTCCTCTGGCCGCCCCTTCCTCCCCTTCCCTCTTTCCCCTTGAGCTCTCTCCCTGCTGCTGCTTGTCCTAGGTCGCGTGGCTCCCTAGCCTGGGCTCCTCCAGTGGGTCCCGGGACCCCTCCCACCCAGCCACTCAGCCTCATGCTGGCCGCTGGCAGCCTTTCCACACGCAGGGCCCTCCTTTGGCCCTGCTTGGGTCCAGGTCCCTCTCTTGAGGATCTACTCCCCTGGATTGCAGAGGAGTGCCATCAGCTGGCCTCTGCGCCCTGAAGGCTCCCTAGGGGAAACACAGCCCCCGCCCCTCGCCTGGGCCCCCTGTGCTGCAGGAACCCTGACACCTGGCAGTGGACCTGGGCGCTGCGCCAACCTTGCCTGCGCGCGATCCCCTCCCCTCCCTCCCCTGCCCTCTCTGCCTTGCTTGCTGCCCCTAAGCCCAGCCAGCCCTCCCTATCCTCTCCCTGGAGCTTTAAGCTCCTGGGCTAGGCCCCCCAGCGCGTGTTGGTCGTCGTGTCGTCGCGTGCGTGCCGTGGCGTCGGGGTGGCGTCGCTCCAGGTCGTCGGGTCGGACGGGGGCCCCTCGCTTGGCCCCCTACCGCGCGCGCTCCCCGCGGTCCCCCTTGGGCCGCCCCCCACACCGCACCCCTCTCTCTCCTCCTCCTCCTCCTCCTCTGGCCGCCCCTTACTCCCCTTCCCTCTTTCCCCTTGAGCTCTCTCCCTGCTGCTGCTTGTCCTAGGTCGCGTGGCTCCCTAGCCTGGGCTCCTCCAGTGGGTCCCGGGACCCCTCCCACCCAGCCACCCAGCCTCATGCTGGCCGCTGGCAGCCTTTCCACACGCAGGGCCCTCCTTTGGCCCTGCTTGGGTCCAGGTCCCTCTCTTGAGGATCTACTCCCCTGGATTGCAGAGGAGTGCCATCAGCTGGCCTCTGTGCCCTGAAGGCTCCCTAGGGGAAACACAGCCCCGACCCTCGCCTGGGCCCCCTGGGCTGCAGGAACCCTGACACCTGGCAGTGGACCTGGTCGCTGCGCCGACCTTGGCCTGCGCGCGATCCCCTCCCCTCCCTCCCCTGCCCTCTCTGCCTTGCTTGCTGCCCTAAGCCCAGCCAGCCCTCCCTATCCTCTCCCTGGAGCTTTAAGCTCCTGGGCTGGGCCCCCCAGCGCGTGTTGGTCGTCGTGTCGTCGCGTGGCGTGCCGTGGCGTAGGGTGGCGTCGCTCCAGGTCGTCGGGTCGGACGGGGGCCCCTCGCTTGGGCCCCCTACCGCGCGCGCTCCCCGCGGTCCCCCTTGGGCGGCCCCCCCACACCGCACCCCTCTCTCTCCTCCTCCTCCTCCTCTGGCCGCCCCTTCCTCCCCCTTTCCCTCTTTCCCTTGAGCTCTCTCCCTGCTGCTGCTTGTCCTAGGTCGCGTGGCTCCCTAGCCTGGGCTCCTCCAGTGGGTCCCGGGACCCCTCCCACCCAGCCACCCAGCCTCATGCTGGCCGCTGGCAGCCTTTCCACACGCAGGGCCCTCCTTTGGCCCTGCTTGGGTCCAGGTCCCTCTCTTGAGGATCTACTCCCCTGGATTGCAGAGGAGTGCCATCAGCTGGCCTCTGCGCCCTGAAGGCTCCCTAGGGGAAACACAGCCCGCCCCTCGCCTGGGCCCCCTGGGCTGCAGGAACCCTGACACCTGGCAGTGGACCTGGGCGCTGCGCCAACCTTGGCCTGTGCGCGATCCCCTCCCCTCCCTCCCCTGCCCTCTCTGCCTTGCTTGCTGCCCCTAAGCCCAGCCAGCCCTCCCTATCCTCTCCTGGAGCTTTAAGCTCCTGGGCTGGGCCCCCCAGCGCCTGTTGGTCGTCGTGTCGTCGCGTGGCGTGCCGTGGCGTCGGGTGGCGTCGCTCCAGGTCGTCGGGTCGGACAGGGGCCCTCGCTTGTGCCCCCTACCGCGCGCGCTCCCCGCGGTCCCCCTTGCGCCGCCCCCCCACACCGCACCCCTCTCTCTCCTCCTCCTCCTCCTCCTCTGGCCGCCCCTTCCTCCCCTTCCCTCTTTCCCCTTGAGCTCTCTCCCTGCTGCTGCTTGTCCTAGGTCGCGTGGCTCCCTAGCCTGGCTCCTCCAGTGGGTCCCGGGACCCCTCCCACCAGCCACCCAGCCTCATGCTGGCCGCTGGCAGCCTTTCCACACGCAGGGCCCTCCTTTGGCCCTGCTAGGGTCCAGGTCCCTCTCTTGAGGATCTACTCCCCTGGATTGCAGAGGAGTGCCATCAGCTGGCCTCTGCGCCCTGAAGGCTCCCTAGGGGAAACACAGCCCCGCCCCTCGCCTGGGCCCCTGGGCTGCAGGAACCCTGACACCTGGCAGTGGACCTGGGCGCTGCGCCAACCTTGGCCTGCGCGCGATCCCCTCCCCTCCCTCCCCTGCCCTCTCTGCCTTGCTTGCTGCCCCTAAGCCCAGCCAGCCCTCCCTATCCTCTCCCTGGAGCTTTAAGCTCCTGGGCTGGGCCCCCCAGCGCGTGTTGGTCGTCCTGTCGTCGCGTGGCGTGCCGTGGCGTCGGGTGGCGTCGCTCCAGGTCGTCGGGTCGGACGGGGGCCCCTCGCTTGGGCCCCTACCGCGCGCGCTCCCGTGGTCCCCCTTGCGCCGCCCCCCCACACCGCACCCCTCTCTCTCCTCCTCCTCCTCTGGCCGCCCCTTCCTCCCCTTCCCTCTTTCCCCTTGAGCTCTCTCCCTGCTGCTGCTTGTCCTAGGTCGCGTGGCTCCCTAGCCTGGGCTCCTCCAGTGGGTCCCGGGACCCTCCCACCCAGCCACCCAGCCTCATGCTGGCCGCTGGCAGCCTTTCCACACGCAGGGCCCTCCTTTGGCCCTGCTTGGGTCCAGGTCCCTCTCTTGAGGATCTACTCCCTGGATTGCAGAGGAGTGCCATCAGCTGGCCTCTGTGCCCTGAAGGCTCCCTAGGGGAAACACAGCCCCGACCCTCGCCTGGGCCCCCTGGGCTGCAGGAACCCTGACACCTGGCAGTGGACCTGGTCGCTGCGCCGACCTTGGCCTGCGCGCGATCCCCTCCCCTCCCTCCCCTGCCCTCTCTGCCTTGCTTGCTGCCCCTAAGCCCAGCCAGCCCTCCCTATCCTCTCCCTGGAGCTTTAAGCTCCTGGGCTGGGCCCCCCAGCGCGTGTTGGTCGTCGTGTCGTCGCGTGGCGTGCCGTGGCGTAGGGTGGCGTCGCTCCAGGTCGTCGGGTCGGACGGGGGCCCCTCGCTTGGGCCCCCTACCGCGCGCGCTCCCCGCGGTCCCCCTTGGGCGGCCCCCCCACACCGCACCCCTCTCTCTCCTCCTCCTCCTCCTCTGGCCGCCCCTTCCTCCCCTTCCCTCTTTCCCCTTGAGCTCTCTCCCTGCTGCTGCTTGTCCTAGGTCGCGTGGCTCCCTAGCCTGGGCTCCTCCAGTGGGTCCCGGGACCCCTCCCACCCAGCCACCCAGCCTCATGCTGGCCGCTGGCAGCCTTTCCACACGCAGGGCCCTCCTTTGGCCCTGCTTGGGTCCAGGTCCCTCTCTTGAGGATCTACTCCCCTGGATTGCAGAGGAGTGCCATCAGCTGGCCTCTGCGCCCTGAAGGCTCCCTAGGGGAAACACAGCCCCGCCCCTCGCCTGGGCCCCCTGGGCTGCAGGAACCCTGACACCTGGCAGTGGACCTGGGCGCTGCGCCAACCTTGGCCTGTGCGCGATCCCCTCCCCTCCCTCCCCTGCCCTCTCTGCCTTGCTTGCTGCCCCTAAGCCCAGCCAGCCCTCCCTATCCTCTCCCTGGAGCTTTAAGCTCCTGGGCTGGGCCCCCCAGCGCCTGTTGGTCGTCGTGTCGTCGCGTGGCGTGCCGTGGCGTCGGGTGGCGTCGCTCCAGGTCGTCGGGTCGGACAGGGGCCCCTCGCTTGTGCCCCCTACCGCGCGCGCTCCCCGCGGTCCCCCTTGCGCCGCCCCCCCACACCGCACCCCTCTCTCTCCTCCTCCTCCTCCTCCTCTGGCCGCCCCTTCCTCCCCTTCCCTCTTTCCCCTTGAGCTCTCTCCCTGCTGCTGCTTGTCCTAGGTCGCGTGGCTCCCTAGCCTGGGCTCCTCCAGTGGGTCCCGGGACCCCTCCCACCCAGCCACCCAGCCTCATGCTGGCCGCTGGCAGCCTTTCCACACGCAGGGCCCTCCTTTGGCCCTGCTAGGGTCCAGGTCCCTCTCTTGAGGATCTACTCCCCTGGATTGCAGAGGAGTGCCATCAGCTGGCCTCTGCGCCCTGAAGGCTCCCTAGGGGAAACACAGCCCCGCCCCTCGCCTGGGCCCCCTGGGCTGCAGGAACCCTGACACCTGGCAGTGGACCTGGGCGCTGCGCCAACCTTGGCCTGCGCGCGATCCCCTCCCCTCCCTCCCCTGCCCTCTCTGCCTTGCTTGCTGCCCCTAAGCCCAGCCAGCCCTCCCTATCCTCTCCCTGGAGCTTTAAGCTCCTGGGCTGGGCCCCCCAGCGCGTGTTGGTCGTCCTGTCGTCGCGTGGCGTGCCGTGGCGTCGGGTGGCGTCGCTCCAGGTCGTCGGGTCGGACGGGGGCCCCTCGCTTGGGCCCCCTACCGCGCGCGCTCCCCGTGGTCCCCCTTGCGCCGCCCCCCCACACCGCACCCCTCTCTCTCCTCCTCCTCCTCTGGCCGCCCCTTCCTCCCCTTCCCTCTTTCCCCTTGAGCTCTCTCCCTGCTGCTGCTTGTCCTAGGTCGCGTGGCTCCCTAGCCTGGGCTCCTCCAGTGGGTCCCGGGACCCCTCCCACCCAGCCACCCAGCCTCATGCTGGCCGCTGGCAGCCTTTCCACACGCAGGGCCCTCCTTTGGCCCTGCTTGGGTCCAGGTCCCTCTCTTGAGGATCTACTCCCCTGGATTGCAGAGGAGTGCCATCAGCTGGCCTCTGCGCCCTGAAGGCTCCCTAGGGGAAACACAGCCCCGCCCCTCGCCTGGGCCCCCTGGGCTGCAGGAACCCTGACACCTGGCAGTGGACCTGGGCGCTGCGCTGACCTTGGCCTGCGCGCGATCCCCTCCCCTCCCTCCCCTGCCCTCTCTGCCTTGCTTGCTGCCCCTAAGCCCAGCCAGCCCTCCCTATCCTCTCCCTGGAGCTTTAAGCTCCTGGGCTGGGCCCCCCAGCGCGTGTTGGTCGTCGTGTCGTCGCGTGGCGTGCCGTGGCGTCGGGTGGCGTCGCTCCAGGTCGTCGGGTCGGACGGGGGCCCCTCGCTTGGGCCCCCTACCGCGCGCGCTCCCCGCGGTCCCCCTTGGGCCGCCCCCCCACACCGCACCCCTCTCTCTCCTCCTCCTCCTCCTCCTCTGGCCACCCCTTCCTCCCCTTCCCTCTTTCCCCTTGAGCTCTCTCCCTGCTGCTGCTTGTCCTAGGTCGCGTGGCTCCCTAGCCTGGGCTCCTCCAGTGGGTCCCGGACCCCTCCCACCCAGCCACCCAGCCTCATGCTGGCCGCTGGCAGCCTTTCCACACGCAGGGCCCTCCTTTGGCCCTGCTTGGGTCCAGGTCCCTCTCTTGAGGATCTACTCCCCTGGATTGCAGAGGAGTGCCATCAGCTGGCCTCTGCGCCCTGAAGGCTCCCTAGGGGAAACACAGCCCCGCCCCTCGCCTGGGCCCCCTGGGCTGCAGGAACCCTGACACCTGGCAGTGGACCTGGGCGCTGCGCTGACCTTGGCCTGCGCGCGATCCCCTCCCCTCCCTCCCCTGCCCTCTCTGCCTTGCTTGCTGCCCCTAAGCCCAGCCAGCCCTCCCTATCCTCTCCCTGGAGCTTTAAGCTCCTGGGCTGGGCCCCCCAGCGCGTGTTGGTCGTCCTGTCGTCGCGTGGCGTGCCGTGGCGTCGGGTGGCGTCGCTCCAGGTCGTCGGGTCGGACGGGGGCCCCTCGCTTGGGCCCCCTACCGCGCGCGCTCCCCGCGGTCCCCCTTGGGCCGCCCCCCCACACCGCACCCCTCTCTCTCCTCCTCCTCCTCCTCCTCTGGCCGCCCCTTCCTCCCCTTCCCTCTTTCCCCTTGAGCTCTCTCCCTGCTGCTGCTTGTCCTAGGTCGCGTGGCTCCCTAGCCTGGGCTCCTCCAGTGGGTCCCGGGACCCCTCCCACCCAGCCACCCAGCCTCATGCTGGCCGCTGGCAGCCTTTCCACACGCAGGGCCCTCCTTTGGCCCTGCTTGGGTCCAGGTCCCTCTCTTGAGGATCTACTCCCCTGGATTGCAGAGGAGTGCCATCAGCTGGCCTCTGCGCCCTGAAGGCTCCCTAGGGGAAACACAGCCCCGCCCCTCGCCTGGGCCCCCTGGGCTGCAGGAACCCTGACACCTGGCAGTGGACCTGGGCGCTGCGCTGACCTTGGCCTGCGCGCGATCCCCTCCCCTCCCTCCCCTGCCCTCTCTGCCTTGCTTGCTGCCCCTAAGCCCAGCCAGCCCTCCCTATCCTCTCCCTGGAGCTTTAAGCTCCTGGGCTGGGCCCCCCAGCGCGTGTTGGTCGTCGTGTCGTCGCGTGGCGTGCCGTGGCGTCGGGTGGCGTCGCTCCAGGTCGTCGTGTCGGACGGGGGCCCCTCGCTTGGGCCCCCTACCGCGCGCGCTCCCCGCGGTCCCCCTTGGGCCGCCCCCCCACACCGCACCCCTCTCTCTCCTCCTCCTCCTCCTCCTCTGGCCACCCCTTCCTCCCCTTCCCTCTTTCCCCTTGAGCTCTCTCCCTGCTGCTGCTTGTCCTAGGTCGCGTGGCTCCCTAGCCTGGGCTCCTCCAGTGGGTCCCGGGACCCCTCCCACCCAGCCACCCAGCCTCATGCTGGCCGCTGGCAGCCTTTCCACACGCAGGGCCCTCCTTTGGCCCTGCTTGGGTCCAGGTCCCTCTCTTGAGGATCTACTCCCTGGATTGCAGAGGAGTGCCATCAGCTGGCCTCTGCGCCCTGAAGGCTCCCTAGGGGAAACACAGCCCCGCCCCTCGCCTGGGCCCCCTGGGCTGCAGGAACCCTGACACCTGGCAGTGGACCTGGGCGCTGCGCCAACCTTGGCCTGTGCGCGATCCCCTCCCCTCCCTCCCCTGCCCTCTCTGCCTTGCTTGCTGCCCCTAAGCCCAGCCAGCCCTCCCTATCCTCTCCCTGGAGCTTTAAGCTCCTGGGCTGGGCCCCCCAGCGCCTGTTGGTCGTCGTGTCGTCGCGTGGCGTGCCGTGGCGTCGGGTGGGGTCGCTCCAGGTCGTCGGGTCGGACGGGGGCCCCTCGCTTGGGCCCCCTACCGTGCGCGCTCCCTGCGGTCCCCCTTGCGCCGCCCCCCACACCGCACCCCTCTCTCTCCTCCTCCTCCTCCTCTGGCCGCCCCTTCCTCCCCTTCCCTCTTTCCCCTTGAGCTCTCTCCCTGCTGCTGCTTGTCCTAGGTCGCGTGGCTCCCTAGCCTGGGCTCCTCCAGTGGGTCTCGGGACCCCTCCCACCCAGCCACCCAGCCTCATGCTGGCCGCTGGCAGCCTTTCCACACGCAGGGCCCTCCTTTGGCCCTGCTTGGGTCCAGGTCCCTCTCTTGAGGATCTACTCCCCTGGATTGCAGAGGAGTGCCATCAGCTGGCCTCTGCGCCCTGAAGGCTCCCTAGAGGAAACACAGCCCCGCCCCTCGCCTGGGCCCCCTGGGCTGCAGGAACCCTGACACCTGGCAGTGGACCTGGGCGCTGCGCTGACCTTGGCCTGCGCGGGATCCCCTCCCCTCCCTCCCCTGCCCTCTCTGCCTTGCTTGCTGCCCCTAAGCCCAGCCAGCCCTCCCTATCCTCTCCCTGGAGCTTTAAGCTCCTGGGCTGGGCCCCCCAGCGCCTGTTGGTCGTCGTGTCGTCGCGTGGCGTGCCGTGGCGTCGGGTGGGGTCGCTCCAGGTCGTCGGGTCGGACGGGGGCCCCTCGCTTGGGCCCCCTACCGCGCGCGCTCCCCGCGGTCCCCCTTGGGCCGCCCCCCCACACCGCACCCCTCTCTCTCCTCCTCCTCCTCCTCTGGCCGCCCCTTCCTCCCCTTCCCTCTTTCCCCTTGAGCTCTCTCCCTGCTGCTGCTTGTCCTAGGTCGCGTGGCTCCCTAGCCTGGGCTCCTCCAGTGGGTCCCGGGACCCCTCCCACCCAGCCACCCAGCCTCATGCTGGCCGCTGGCAGCCTTTCCACACGCAGGGCCCTCCTTTGGCCCTGCTTGGGTCCAGGTCCCTCTCTTGAGGATCTACTCCCCTGGATTGCAGAGGAGTGCCATCAGCTGGCCTCTGCGCCCTGAAGGCTCCCTAGGGGAAACACAGCCCCGCCCCTCGCCTGGGCCCCCTGGGCTGCAGGAACCCTGACACCTGGCAGTGGACCTGGGCGCTGCGCCAACCTTGGCCTGCGCGCGATCCCCTCCCCTCCCTCCCCTGCCCTCTCTGCCTTGCTTGCTGCCCCTAAGCCCAGCCAGCCCTCCCTATCCTCTCCCTGGAGCTTTAAGCTCCTGGGCTGGGCCCCCCAGCGCCTGTTGGTCGTCGTGTCGTCGCGTGGCGTGCCGTGGCGTCGGGTGGGGTCGCTCCAGGTCGTCGGGTCGGACGGGGGCCCCTCGCTTGGGCCCCCTACCGCGCGCGCTCCCCGCGGTCCCCCTTGCGCCGCCCCCCCACACCGCACCCCTCTCTCTCCTCCTCCTCCTCCTCTGGCCGCCCCTTCCTCCCCTTCCCTCTTTCCCCTTGAGCTCTCTCCCTGCTGCTGCTTGTCCTAGGTCGCGTGGCTCCCTAGCCTGGGCTCCTCCAGTGGGTCCCGGGACCCCTCCCACCCAGCCACCCAGCCTCATGCTGGCCGCTGGCAGCCTTTCCACACGCAGGGCCCTCCTTTGGCCCTGCTTGGGTCCAGGTCCCTCTCTTGAGGATCTACTCCCCTGGATTGCAGAGGAGTGCCATCAGCTGGCCTCTGCGCCCTGAAGGCTCCCTAGGGGAAACACAGCCCCGCCCCTCACCTGGGCCCCCTGGGCTGCAGGAACCCTGACACCTGGCAGTGGACCTGGGCGCTGCGCTGATCTTGGCCTGCGTGCGATCCCCTCCCCTCCCTCCCCTGCCCTCTCTGCCTTGCTTGCT
>NW_027525464.1:0-19322 GCF_052094955.1 Ictidomys tridecemlineatus | reverse complement strand
AAAAACTATAAAGATAGAACTTGGAACTACTTTATTGTGCCAAGTTTCAAAGAGCTAGAAGAAACCGTGTTTGATTTAGAGTTCCAAATACATGTATCCCTATTTGAGAGAAGAGAGAGAAACCTCAGAATGAAAACGGTTACTGCAAACAAACGGTTTAAACTAGAAGAACAAAATTTGGTGATCCAAGTGCGACTGGTGTACTGATCATTACCTGAAAGTATCATCAAGAATTGGTGAAAAACCATTTGCTGAGATTCAAGGAGATTCGCAGTTTTTTAAAAGCCGGGCAAGCCCTTTCAATGAAAGTGATTTTCGCCAGTCTCTGCTTTGGGCTACATCAATAGCAAAAAAACCATAGAGATAGAACTTGGAACTACTTTATTGTGCCAAGTTTCAAAGAGCTAGAAAAAACCGTGTTTGATTTAGAGTTCCAACTACATGTATGTCTATATGAGAGAAGAGAGTGAAACCTCAAAATTAAAACGGTTACAGCAAACGAACGGTTTAACCTAGAAGAAAGAAATTTGGAGCCAAGTGCGACTGTTGTACTGATCATTACCTGAAAGTATCATCAAGATTGGGTGAAAAAATATTTGCTGAGATTCTAGGAGATTCGTAGTATTTTTAGAAGCTGGGCAAGCCGTTTCAATGAAAGTGATATTAGCCAGTCTCTGCTTTGGGCTACATCAATAGCAAAAACCATACAGATAGAACTTGGAACTACTTTATTGTGCCAAGTTTCAAAGAGCTAGCACAAACCGTGTTTGAGTTGGAGTTTCAACTACATGTATCAATAAAGGAGAAAACAGAGTGAAACAGCAAAATGAAAACGGTTACTGCAAACGAACGGTTTACCTAGAAGAACGAAATTTGGTGAGCCAAGTGGGACTGGTTTACTGATCATTACCTGAAAGTATCATCAAGATTGGGTGAAAAAACAATGGCTGACATTCCAGGAGATTCGTAGTATTTTGGAAGCTGGGCAAGCCCTTTCAATAAAAGTGATTTTTGCCAGTCTCTGCTTTGGGCTACATCAATAGCAAACAAACCATAGAGATAGAACTTGGAAGTAATTTATAGTGCCAAGTTTCAAAGAGCTAGCACAAACCCTGTTTGATTTAGAGTTCCAACTACATGTATCCATATAGGAAAAAACAGAGTGAAACCTCAAAATGAAAACGGTTACTGCAAATGAACGGTTTAACCTAGAAGAACGAAATTTGGTGAGTAAGTGGGACTGGTGTACTGATCATTACATGAATGTATCATCAAGATTGGGTGAAAAAACATTTGCTGAGATTCCAGGAGATTTGTAGTTTTTTGGATACTGGGCAAGCACTTTCAATGAAAGTGATTTTCGCCAATCTCTGCTTTGGGCTACATCAATAGCAAACAAACTATAGAAATAGAACTTTCAACTAATTTATTGGGTCATGTTTTGAAGAGCTAGCAGAAACCTTGTTTGATTTAGAGTTCCAACTACATGTATCCATATAGGAGAGAAGAGAGTGAAACCTCGAAATGAAAACCTTTACTGCAAACGAACGGTTTAACCTAGAAGAACGGAATTTGGTGTGCCAATTGCGACTGGTGTACTGATCATTACCTGAAAGTATCATAAAGATTGGGTGAAAAAACTTTTGCTGAGATTCTAGGAGATTCATAGATTTTTGGAAGCTTGGAAAGCCCTTTCAATAAAAGTGATTTTCGCCAGTCTCTGGTTTGGGCTATATCAGTAGCAAAAAAACCATAGAGATTGAACTTGGAACTACTTTATTGTGCCAAGTTTCAAAGAGCTAGCAAAAACCGTGTTTGATTTAGATTTCCAACTATATGTATCCCTATATGAGAGAAGAGTGTGAAACCTCAAAATGAAAACGGTTACCCTAAACGAACGGTTTAACCTAAAAGAACAAAATTTGGAGACAAGTGCGATTGTTGTACTGACCATTACCTGAAAGTATCATCAAAATTGGGTGAAAATACATTTGCTGAGATCCAGGAGATTCGTATTTTTTAAGATGATGGGCAAGCCGTTTCAATAAAGTGATTTTCGCCAGTGTCTGATTTGGGATACATCAATAGCAAACAAAACATAGAGATAGAACTTGGAACTACTTTATTGTGCCAAGTTTCAAGGAGCTCTCACAAACCGTGTTTTATTTGGAGTTTCAACTACATGTATCCATAAATGAGAAAACAGAGTGAAACCTCAAAATGCAAACGGTTACTGCAAAAGAACGGTTTAACCTAGAAGAACGAAATTTGGTGAGCCAAGTGGGACTGGTTTACTGATCATTACCTGAAAGCATCAACAAGATTGGGTGAAAAAACATTGGCTGAGATTCCAGGAGATTCCTAGCATTTTGGAAGCTGGGCAAGCCCTTTCAATGAAAGGGATTTTCGCCAGTCTCTGCATTGGGCTACATCAATAGCAAAAAAACAATAGAGATAGAACTTGGAACTACTTTATTGTGCCAAGTTTTAAAGAGCTAGCAGAAACCGTGTTTGATTTAGAGTTCCAACTACATGTATCCATATAGGAGAGAAGGGAGGGAAACCTCAAAATGAAAACGGTTACTGCAAACGAACGGTTTAACCTTGAAGAACGAAATTTGGTGCGCCAAGTGGAACTCGTGTACTGATCATTACCTGAAAGTATCATCAAGATTGGGTGAAAAAACATTTGCTGAGGTTCCAGGAGTTTCGTATTTTTTTGGAAGCTGGGCAAGCCCTTTCAATGAAAGAGATTTTCGCCAGTCTCTGCTTTGGGCTACATGAATAGCAAAAAAACCATAGAGATAGAAGTTGGAACTACTTTATTGTGCCAAGTTTCAAAGAGCTAGCACAATCCGTGTTTGATTTAGATTTCCAACTACATGTATCAAAATAGGAGAAATCAGAGTGAAACCTCAAAATTAAAACGGTTTCTGAAAACGAACGGTGTAACCTAAAAGAACGAAATTTTGAGTCAAGTGAAATTGGTGTACTGATCATTACCTGAAAGTATCATCAAGATTGGGTGAAAAAACATTTGCTGAGATCTCAGGAGATTCGTAGTTTTTTGGAAGCTGGGCAAGCCCTTTCAATGAAAGTGATTTTCTCTAGTCTCTGCTTTGGGCTACATCAATAGCAAAGAAACCATAGACATAGAACTTGGAACTACTTTATTGTGCCAAGTTTTAAAGAGCTAGCAGTTTGATTTAGAATTCCAACTACATGTATCCCTATAGGAGAAAACAGAGTGAAACCTAAAAATGAAAACGGTTACTGCAAAGGAATGGTTTAAACTAGAAGAACGAAATTCGGTGAGGCAAGTGGTTTTGGTGTACTGATCATTACCTGAAAGAATCATCAAGATTGGGTGAAAAATGTTTGCTGAGATTTGAGGATACTCGTAGTTTTTTGGAAGCTTGGCAACTCCTTTCCATCAAAGTGATTTTCGCCAGTCTCTGCTTAGGGCTACATCAACAGCAAACAAACTATAGAGACAGAACGTGAAACTGATTTATTGTGTCAAGTATCAAAGAGCTACCACAAACCGTCTTTGATTTCGAGTTCCAAATACATGTATCCGTATAGGAGAAAACAGAGTGAAACATGAAAATGAAAACGGTTACTGCAAACGAACGATTTAACCTAGAAGATCGAAATTTGGTGAGCCAAGTGGTTTTGGTGTACTTTTCATGACCTGAAAGAATCATCAAGATTTGGTTAAAAAAATGTTTGCTGAGATTTCCGGCAACTGGTAGTTTTTGGAAGCCTGCAACCCCTTTCCATCAAAGTGATTTTTGCCAGCCTCTGTTTAGGGCTATTAACAGCAAACAAACCATAGAGAAAGAACATGAAATTGCTTTATTGTGTCAAGTTTCAAAGAGGTAGCACAAACCGTCTTTGATTTAGAGTTCCAAATACATGTATCCCTATAGGAGAAAACAGAGTGAAACCTAAAAATGAAAACGGTTACTGCAAACGAACGGTTTAACCTAGCAGAACGAAATTTGGTGAGCCAAGTGGTTTTGGTATACTGATCATTACCTGAAAGAATCATCAAGATTGAGTGAAAAAAAGGTTGCTGAGATTACAGGCAACTTGTAGTTTTTGGAAGCCTTGCAACCCCTTTCCATCAAAGTGATTTTCGCCAGTCTCTGCTTAGGGCTAAATCAACAGCAAACAAACCATAGAGATAGAACTTGAAACTGCTCTATTGTGTCAAGTTTCAAAGAGCTAGCACAAACCGTCTTTAATTTAGAGTTCCAAATACATGTATCCCTATAGGAGAAAACAGAGTGAAACCTATAAATGAAAACAGTTACTGAAAACGAACGGTTTAACCTAGAAGAACGAAATTTGGTGAGCCAAGTGGTTTTCGTGTACTGATCATTACCTGAAAGAATCATCAAGATTGGGTGAAAAAATGTTTGCTGAGATTTCAAGCAACTCGTAGTTGTTCTGAAGCTTGGCAACCCCTTTCCATCAAACTGATTTTCGCCAGTCTCTGCTTAGGGCTACAACAACAGCAAACAAACCATAGAGATAGAACTTGAAACTGCTTTATTGTGTCATGTTTCAAAGAGCTAGCACAAACTGTCTTTGATTTAGAGTTCCAAATACTTGTATCCCAATAGGAGAAAACAGAGTGAAACCTAAAATTGAAATCGGTTACTGCAAACGAACGGTTTAACATAGAAGAACGAAATTTGGTGAGCCAAGTGGCTTTTGTGTACTTTTCATTACTGAAAGAATCATCAAGATTGGGTGAAAAAATGTTTGCTGAGATTTCCGGCAACTCGTAGTTTTTGGAAGCCTGCAACCCCTTTCCATCAAAGTGATTTTCGACAGTCTCTGCTTATGGCTAACAACAGCAAACAAACCATAAAGATAGAATTTGAAACTGCTCAATTGTGTCAAGTTTCAAAGAGCTAGCACAAACCGTCTTTGATTTAGAGTTCCAAATACATATATCCCTATAGGAGAAAACAGAGTGAAACCTAAAAATGAAAACGGTTACTGCAAACGAACGGTTTAACCTAGAAGAACGAAATTTGGTGAGCCAAGTGGTTTTGGTGTACTCATCATTACCTGAAAGAATCATCAAGATTGGGTGAAAAAAATGTTTGCTGAGATTTCCGGCAACTGGTAGTTTTTGGAAGCCTGCAACCCCTTTCCATCAAAGTGATTTTTGCCAGCCTCTGCTTAGGGCTATTAACAGCAAACAAACCATAGAGAAAGAACTTGAAATTGCTTTATTGTGTCAAGTTTCAAAGAGGTAGCACAAACCGTCTTTGATTTAGAGTTCCAAATACATGTATCCCTATAGGAGAAAACAGAGTGAAACCTAAAAATGAAAACGGTTACTACAAACGAACGGTTTAACCTAGAAGAACGAAATTTGGTGAGCCAAGTGGTTTTGGTGTACTGATCATTACCTGAAAGAATCCTCAAGATTGGGTGAAAAAATGTTTGCTGAGATTTCAGGCAACTCGTAATTTTTGGAAGCTTTGCAACCCCTTTTCATCAAAGTGATTTTCGCCAGTTTCTGCTTAGGGCTACATCACCAGCAAACAATCCATAGAGATAGAACTTGAAACTTCTCTATTGTGTCAAGTTTCAAAGAGCTAGCACAAACCGTGTTTGATTTAGAGTTCCAAATACATGTATCCCTATAGGAGAAAACAGAGTGAAACCTAAAAATGAAAATGGTTACTGCAAACGAACGGGTTAAACTAGAAGAACGAAATTTAGTGAGCCAAGTGGTTTTGGTGTACTGATCATTACCTGAAAGAATCATCAAGATTGGGTAAAAAAATGCTTGCTAAGATTTCTAACAACTCGTAGTTTTTGGAAGCTTGGCAACCCCTTTCCATGAAAGGGATTTTCGACAGTCTCTGCTTAGGGCTACATCAACAGCAAATAAACCATAGAGATAGAACTTGAAACTGTTTATTGTGTCAAGTTTAAAAGTGCTAGCACAAACCGTCTTTGATTTAGAGTTCCAAATACATATATCCGTATAGGAGAAAACAGAGTGAAACCTAAAAATGAAAACGGTTACTGTCAAGGAACGGTTTAACCTAGAATAACGAAATTTGGTGACCCAAGTGGTTTTGGTGTACTGATCATTACCGGAAAGAATCATCAATATTGGGTAAAAAAAGGTTTGCTGATATTTCAGGAAAATCGTAGTTTTTGGATGCTTGGCAATCCCTTTCCATTAAAGTGATTTTCGCCAGTCTCTGCTTAGGGCTACATCAACAGTAAAGAAACAAAAGAGATAGATCTTGAAACTGCTTTATTTTGTCAAGTTTCAAAGAGCTAGCACAAACCATCTTTGATTTAGAGTTCTAAATACATGTATCCGTATAGGAGATAACAAAGTGAATCCTAAAAATGAAAACGGTTACTGTAAACGAACGGTTTAACCCAGAAGAACGAAATTTGGTGAGCCAAGTGGTTTTGGTGTACTGATCATTACCTGAAAGAATCATCAAGATTGGGTGAAAAGATGTTTGCTGAGATTTCAGGCAACTCGTAGTTTTGGAAGCTTGGCAACCCCTTTCCATCAAAGTGATTTTCGCCAGTCTCTGCTTAGGGCTACATCAACAGCAAACAAACCATAGAGATAGAACTTGAAACTGCTCTATTGTGTCAAGTTTCAAAGAGCTAGCACAAAACGTCTTTGATTTAGAGTTCCAAATACATGTATCCATATAGGAGAAAACAGAGTGAAACCTAAAAATGAAAACGGTTACTGGAAACGAACGGTTTAACCTAGAAGAACGAAATTTGGTGAGCCAAGTGGTTTTGGTGTATGGATCATTACCTGAAAGAATCATCAAGATTGGGTGAAAAAATGTTTGCTGAGATTTCAAGCAACTCGTAGTTGTTCTGAAGCTTGGCAACCCCTTTCCATCAAACTGATTTTCGCCAGTCTCTGCTTAGGGCTACAACAACAGCAAACAAACCATAGAGATAGAACTTGAAACTGCTTTATTGTGTCATGTTTCAAAGAGCTAGCACAAACCGTCTTTGATTTAGAGTTCCAAATACTTGTATCCCAATAGGAGAAAACAGAGTGAAACCTAAAATTGAAATCGGTTACTGCAAACGAACGGTTTAACATAGAAGAACGAAATTTGGTGAGCCAAGTGGCTTTTGTGTACTTTTCATTACTGAAAGAATCATCAAGATTGGGTGAAAAAATGTTTGCTGAGATTTCCGGCAACTCGTAGTTTTTGGAAGCCTGCAACCCCTTTCCATCAAAGTGATTTTCGACAGTCTCTGCTTATGGCTAACAACAGCAAACAAACCATAAAGATAGAATTTGAAACTGCTCAATTGTGTCAAGTTTCAAAGAGCTAGCACAAACCGTCTTTGATTTAGAGTTCCAAATACATATATCCCTATAGGAGAAAACAGAGTGAAACCTAAAAATGAAAACGGTTACTGCAAACGAACGGTTTAACCTAGAAGAACGAAATTTGGTGAGCCAAGTGGTTTTGGTGTACTCATCATTACCTGAAAGAATCATCAAGATTGGGTGAAAAAAATGTTTGCTGAGATTTCCGGCAACTGGTAGTTTTTGGAAGCCTGCAACCCCTTTCCATCAAAGTGATTTTTGCCAGCCTCTGCTTAGGGCTATTAACAGCAAACAAACCATAGAGAAAGAACTTGAAATTGCTTTATTGTGTCAAGTTTCAAAGAGGTAGCACAAACCGTCTTTGATTTAGAGTTCCAAATACATGTATCCCTATAGGAGAAAACAGAGTGAAACCTAAAAATGAAAACGGTTACTACAAACGAACGGTTTAACCTAGAAGAACGAAATTTGGTGAGCCAAGTGGTTTTGGTGTACTGATCATTACCTGAAAGAATCCTCAAGATTGGGTGAAAAAATGTTTGCTGAGATTTCAGGCAACTCGTAATTTTTGGAAGCTTTGCAACCCCTTTTCATCAAAGTGATTTTCGCCAGTTTCTGCTTAGGGCTACATCACCAGCAAACAATCCATAGAGATAGAACTTGAAACTTCTCTATTGTGTCAAGTTTCAAAGAGCTAGCACAAACCGTGTTTGATTTAGAGTTCCAAATACATGTATCCCTATAGGAGAAAACAGAGTGAAACCTAAAAATGAAAATGGTTACTGCAAACGAACGGGTTAAACTAGAAGAACGAAATTTAGTGAGCCAAGTGGTTTTGGTGTACTGATCATTACCTGAAAGAATCATCAAGATTGGGTGAAAAGATGTTTGCTGAGATTTCAGGCAACTCGTAGTTTTGGAAGCTTGGCAACCCCTTTCCATCAAAGTGATTTTCGCCAGTCTCTGCTTAGGGCTACATCAACAGCAAACAAACCATAGAGATAGAACTTGAAACTGCTCTATTGTGTCAAGTTTCAAAGAGCTAGCACAAAACGTCTTTGATTTAGAGTTCCAAATACATGTATCCGTATAGGAGAAAACAGAGTGAAACCTAAAAATGAAAACGGTTACTGGAAACGAACGGTTTAACCTAGAAGAACGAAATTTGGTGAGCCAAGTGGTTTTGGTGTATGGATCATTACCTGAAAGAATCAGCAAGATTGGGTGAAAAATGTTTGCTGATATTTCAGGCAACTCGTATTTTTCTGGAAGCTGGCATCCCCTTTCCATCAAAGTGATTTTCACAAGTCTCTCCTTAGGGCTACATCAACAGCAAACAAACCCTAGAGATAGAACATTAAACTGCTTTACTGTGTCAAGTTTCAAAGAGCTAACACAAACCGTCTTTGATTTAGAGTTTCAAATACATGCATCCGTATAGGAGAAAACAGAGTGAAACCTAAAAATGAAAACGGTTACTGCAAACGAACGGTTTAACCTAGAAGAACAAAATTTGGTGAGCCAAGTGGTTTTGGTGTACTGATCATTACCTGAAAGAATCATGAAGATTGGGTGAAAAAATTTTTGCTGACATTTCAGGCAACTCGTCGTTTTCTGAAGCTTGGCAAACCCTTTCCATCAAAGTTATTTTCGCCAGTCTCTGCTTAGGGCTACATCAACAGCAAACAAACCATAGTGATAGAACTTGAAACTGCTTTATTGTGTCAAGTTTTAAGGAGCTAGCACAAACCGTCTTTGATTTAGAGCTCCAAATACATGTATCCGTATAGGAGAAAAGAGAGTGAAACCTAAAAATGAAAACAGTTACTGAAAACGAACGGTTTAATCTAGAAGAACGAAATTTGATGAGCCAAGTGGTTTTGGTGTACTGATCATTACCTGAAAGAATCATCAAGATTGGGTGAAAAAATGTTTGCTGAGATTTCAGGCATCTCGTTGTTTTTGGAAGCTTGGCAACCCCTTTCCATCAAAGTGATTTTCCCAAGTCTCTGCTTAGGACTACATCAACAGCAAACAAACCATAAAGAAAGAATTTGAAACTGCTCTATTGTGTCAAGTTTCAAAGAGCTAGAACAAACCGTCTTCTATTTAGAGTTCCAAATACATGTATCCGTATAGGAGAAAAGAGAGTGAAACCTAAAAATAAAAACGGTTACTGCAAATGAACGGTTTAACCTTGAAGAACGAAATTTGGTGAGCCAAGTGGTTTTGGTGTACTGATCATTACCTGAAAGAATCCTCAAGATTGGGTGAAAAAATGTTTGCTGATATTTCAGGCAACTCGTAGTTTTTGGAAGCTTGGCAAACCCTTTCCATCAAAGTGATTTTCGCCAGTCTCTGCTTAGGGCTACATCAACAGCAAACAAACCATGGAGATAGAACTTGAAACTGCTTTACTGTGTCAAGTTTCAAAGAGCTAGCACAAACCGTCTTTGAATTAGAGTTCCAAATACATGTATCCCTGTAGGAGAAAACAGTGAAACCTAAAAATGAAAACGATTACTGCAAACGAACGGTTTAACCTAGAAGAACGAAATTTGGTGAGCCAAGTTGTTTTGGTGTACTGATCATTACCTGAAAGAATCATCAAGATTGGGTGAAAAGATGTTTGCTGAGATTTCAGGCAACTCGTAGTTTTTGGAAGCTTGGCAACCCTTTTCCGCCAAAATGATTTTCGCAAGTCTCTGCTTAGGGCTACATCAACAGCAAACAAACCATAGAGATAGACCTTGAAAGTGCTCTATTGTGTCAAGTTTCAAAGAGCTAGCACAAACCTTCTTTGATTTAGAGTTCCAAATACATGTATCCCTATAGGAGAAAACAGAGTGAAACCTATAAATGAAAACAGTTACTGAAAACGAACGGTTTAACCTAGAAGAACGAAATTTGGTGAGCCAAGTGGTTTTCGTGTACTGATCATTACCTGAAAGAATCATCAAGATTGGGTGAAAAAATGTTTGCTGAGATTTCAAGCAACTCGTAGTTGTTCTGAAGCTTGGCAACCCCTTTCCATCAAACTGATTTTCGCCAGTTTCTGCTTAGGGCTACAACAACAGCAAACAAACCATAGAGATAGAACTTGAAACTGCTTTATTGTGTCAAGTTTCAAAGAGCTAGCACAAACCGTCTTTGATTTAGAGTTCCAAATACATGTATCCCTATAGGAGAAAACAGAGTGAAACCTAAAAATGTAAACGGTTAGTGCAAACGAACGGTTTAACCTTGAAGAACGAAATTTGGTGAGCCAAGTGGTTTTGGTGTACTGATCATTACCTGAAAGAATCCTCAAGATTGGGTGAAAAAATGTTTGCTGATATTTCAGGCAACTCGTAGTTTTTGGAAGCTTGGCAAACCCTTTCCATCAAAGTGATTTTCGCCAGTCTCTGCTTAGGGCTACATCAACAGCAAACAAACCATAGAGATAGAACTTGAAACTGCTTTATTGTGTCAAGTTTCAAAGAGCTAGCACAAACTGTCTTTGATTTAGAGTTCCAAATACATGTATCCCTATAGGAGAAAACAGAGTGAAACCTAAAAATGAAAACGGTTACTGCAAACGAACGGTTTAACCTAGAAGAATGAAATTTGGTGAACCAAGTGGTTTTGGTGTACTGATCATTACCTGAAAGAATCAACAAAATTAGGTGAAAAACTCTTTGCTAAGAGTTCAGGCAACTCGTAGTTTTTGGAAGCTTGGCAACCCATTTCCATCTAAGTGATTTTCGCCAGTCTCTGCTTAGGGCTACATCAACAGAAAACAAACCATGGAGATAGAACATTAAACTGCTTTACTGTGTCAAGTTTCAAAGAGCTAACACAAACCGTCTTTGATTTAGAGTTTCAAATACATGCATCCGTATAGGAGAAAACAGAGTGAAACCTAAAAATGAAAACGGTTACTGCAAACGAACGGTTTAACCTAGAAGAACAAAATTTGGTGAGCCAAGTGGTTTTGGTGTACTGATCATTCCCTGAAAGAATCATGAAGATTGGGTGAAAAAATTTTTGCTGACATTTCAGGCAACTCGTCGTTTTCTGAAGCTTGGCAAACCCTTTCCATCAAAGTTATTTTCGCCAGTCTCTGCTTAGGGCTACATCAACAGCAAACAAACCATAGTGATAGAACTTGAAACTGCTTTATTGTGTCAAGTTTTAAGGAGCTAGCACAAACCGTCTTTGATTTAGAGCTCCAAATACATGTATCCGTATAGGAGAAAAGAGAGTGAAACCTAAAAATGAAAACAGTTACTGAAAACGAACGGTTTAATCTAGAAGAACGAAATTTGATGAGCCAAGTGGTTTTGGTGTACTGATCATTACCTGAAAGAATCCTCAAGATTGGGTGAAAAAATGTTTGCTGATATTTCAGGCAACTCGTAGTTTTTGGAAGCTTGGCAAACCCTTTCCATCAAAGTGATTTTCGCCAGTCTCTGCTTAGGGCTACATCAACAGCAAACAAACCATAGAGATAGAACTTCAAACTGCTTTATTGTGTCAAGTTTCAAAGAGCTAGCACAAACCGTCTTTGATTTAGAGTTCCAAATACATGTATCCCTATAGGAGAAAACAGAGTGAAACCTAAAAATGAAAACGGTTACTGCAAACGAACGGTTTAACCTAGAAGAATGAAATTTGGTGAACCAAGTGGTTTTGGTGTACTGATCATTACCTGAAAGAATCAACAAAATTAGGTGAAAAACTCTTTGCTAAGAGTTCAGGCAACTCGTAGTTTTTGGAAGCTTGGCAACCCCTTTCCATCTAAGTGATTTTCGCCAGTCTCTGCTTAGGGCTACATCAACAGCAAACAAACCATGGAGATAGAACTTGAAACTGCTTTACTGTGTCAAGTTTCAAAGAGCTAGCACAAACCGTCATTGAATTAGAGTTCCAAATACATGTATCCCTGTAGGAGAAAACAGTGAAACCTAAAAATGAAAACGATTACTGCAAACGAACGGTTTAACCTAGAAGAACGAAATTTGGTGAGCCAAGTTGTTTTGGTGTACTGATCATTACCTGAAAGAATCATCAAGATTGGGTGAAAAGATGTTTGCTGAGATTTCAGGCAACTCGTAGTTTTTGGAAGCTTGGCAACCCTTTTCCGCCAAAATGATTTTCGCAAGTCTCTGCTTAGGGCTACATCAACAGCAAACAAACCATAGAGATAGACCTTGAAAGTGCTCTATTGTGTCAAGTTTCAAAGAGCTAGCACAAACCTTCTTTGATTTAGAGTTCCAAATACATGTATCCCTATAGGAGAAAACAGAGTGAAACCTATAAATGAAAACAGTTACTGAAAACGAACGGTTTAACCTAGAAGAACGAAATTTGGTGAGCCAAGTGGTTTTCGTGTACTGATCATTACCTGAAAGAATCATCAAGATTGGGTGAAAAAAGGTTTGCTGAGATTTCAAGCAACTCGTAGTTGTTCTGAAGCTTGGCAACCCCTTTCCATCAAACTGATTTTCGCCAGTCTCTGCTTAGGGCTACAACAACAGCAAACAAACCATAGAGATAGAACTTGAAACTGCTTTATTGTGTCATGTTTCAAAGAGCTAGCACAAACCGTCTTTGATTTAGAGTTCCAAATACTTGTATCCCAATAGGAGAAAACAGAGTGAAACCTAAAATTGAAATCGGTTACTGCAAACGAACGGTTTAACATAGAAGAACGAAATTTGGTGAGCCAAGTGGCTTTTGTGTACTTTTCATTACTGAAAGAATCATCAAGATTGGGTGAAAAAATGTTTGCTGAGATTTCCGGCAACTCGTAGTTTTTGGAAGCCTGCAACCCCTTTCCATCAAAGTGATTTTCGACAGTCTCTGCTTATGGCTAACAACAGCAAACAAACCATAAAGATAGAATTTGAAACTGCTCAATTGTGTCAAGTTTCAAAGAGCTAGCACAAACCGTCTTTGATTTAGAGTTCCAAATACTTGTATCCCAATAGGAGAAAACAGAGTGAAACCTAAAATTGAAATCGGTTACTGCAAACGAACGGCTTAACATAGAAGAACGAAATTTGGTGAGCCAAGTGGCTTTTGTGTACTTTTCATTACTGAAAGAATCATCAAGATTGGGTGAAAAAATGTTTGCTGAGATTTCCGGCAACTCGTAGTTTTTGGAAGCCTGCAACCCCTTTCCATCAAAGTGATTTTCGACAGTCTCTGCTTATGGCTAACAACAGCAAACAAACCATAAAGATAGAATTTGAAACTGCTCAATTGTGTCAAGTTTCAAAGAGCTAGCACAAACCGTCTTTGATTTAGAGTTCCAAATACATATATCCCTATAGGAGAAAACAGAGTGAAACCTAAAAATGAAAACGGTTACTGCAAACGAACGGTTTAACCTAGAAGAACGAAATTTGGTGAGCCAAGTGGTTTTGGTGTACTCATCATTACCTGAAAGAATCATCAAGATTGGGTGAAAAAAATGTTTGCTGAGATTTCCGGCAACTGGTAGTTTTTGGAAGCCTGCAACCCCTTTCCATCAAAGTGATTTTTGCCAGCCTCTGCTTAGGGCTATTAACAGCAAACAAACCATAGAGAAAGAACTTGAAATTGCTTTATTGTGTCAAGTTTCAAAGAGGTAGCACAAACCGTCTTTGATTTAGAGTTCCAAATACATGTATCCCTATAGGAGAAAACAGAGTGAAACCTAAAAATGAAAACGGTTACTACAAACGAACGGTTTAACCTAGAAGAACGAAATTTGGTGAGCCAAGTGGTTTTGGTGTACTGATCATTACCTGAAAGAATCCTCAAGATTGGGTGAAAAAATGTTTGCTGAGATTTCAGGCAACTCGTAATTTTTGGAAGCTTTGCAACCCCTTTTCATCAAAGTGATTTTCGCCAGTTTCTGCTTAGGGCTACATCACCAGCAAACAATCCATAGAGATAGAACTTGAAACTTCTCTATTGTGTCAAGTTTCAAAGAGCTAGCACAAACCGTGTTTGATTTAGAGTTCCAAATACATGTATCCCTATAGGAGAAAACAGAGTGAAACCTAAAAATGAAAATGGTTACTGCAAACGAACGGGTTAAACTAGAAGAACGAAATTTAGTGAGCCAAGTGGTTTTGGTGTACTGATCATTACCTGAAAGAATCATCAAGATTGGGTGAAAAGATGTTTGCTGAGATTTCAGGCAACTCGTAGTTTTGGAAGCTTGGCAACCCCTTTCCATCAAAGTGATTTTCGCCAGTCTCTGCTTAGGGCTACATCAACAGCAAACAAACCATAGAGATAGAACTTGAAACTGCTCTATTGTGTCAAGTTTCAAAGAGCTAGCACAAAACGTCTTTGATTTAGAGTTCCAAATACATGTATCCGTATAGGAGAAAACAGAGTGAAACCTAAAAATGAAAACGGTTACTGGAAACGAACGGTTTAACCTAGAAGAACGAAATTTGGTGAGCCAAGTGGTTTTGGTGTATGGATCATTACCTGAAAGAATCAGCAAGATTGGGTGAAAAATGTTTGCTGATATTTCAGGCAACTCGTATTTTTCTGGAAGCTGGCATCCCCTTTCCATCAAAGTGATTTTCACAAGTCTCTCCTTAGGGCTACATCAACAGCAAACAAACCCTAGAGATAGAACATTAAACTGCTTTACTGTGTCAAGTTTCAAAGAGCTAACACAAACCGTCTTTGATTTAGAGTTTCAAATACATGCATCCGTATAGGAGAAAACAGAGTGAAACCTAAAAATGAAAACGGTTACTGCAAACGAACGGTTTAACCTAGAAGAACAAAATTTGGTGAGCCAAGTGGTTTTGGTGTACTGATCATTACCTGAAAGAATCATGAAGATTGGGTGAAAAAATTTTTGCTGACATTTCAGGCAACTCGTCGTTTTCTGAAGCTTGGCAAACCCTTTCCATCAAAGTTATTTTCGCCAGTCTCTGCTTAGGGCTACATCAACAGCAAACAAACCATAGTGATAGAACTTGAAACTGCTTTATTGTGTCAAGTTTTAAGGAGCTAGCACAAACCGTCTTTGATTTAGAGCTCCAAATACATGTATCCGTATAGGAGAAAAGAGAGTGAAACCTAAAAATGAAAACAGTTACTGAAAACGAACGGTTTAATCTAGAAGAACGAAATTTGATGAGCCAAGTGGTTTTGGTGTACTGATCATTACCTGAAAGAATCATCAAGATTGGGTGAAAAAATGTTTGCTGAGATTTCAGGCATCTCGTTGTTTTTGGAAGCTTGGCAACCCCTTTCCATCAAAGTGATTTTCCCAAGTCTCTGCTTAGGACTACATCAACAGCAAACAAACCATAAAGAAAGAATTTGAAACTGCTCTATTGTGTCAAGTTTCAAAGAGCTAGAACAAACCGTCTTCTATTTAGAGTTCCAAATACATGTATCCGTATAGGAGAAAAGAGAGTGAAACCTAAAAATAAAAACGGTTACTGCAAATGAACGGTTTAACCTTGAAGAACGAAATTTGGTGAGCCAAGTGGTTTTGGTGTACTGATCATTACCTGAAAGAATCCTCAAGATTGGGTGAAAAAATGTTTGCTGATATTTCAGGCAACTCGTAGTTTTTGGAAGCTTGGCAAACCCTTTCCATCAAAGTGATTTTCGCCAGTCTCTGCTTAGGGCTACATCAACAGCAAACAAACCATGGAGATAGAACTTGAAACTGCTTTACTGTGTCAAGTTTCAAAGAGCTAGCACAAACCGTCTTTGAATTAGAGTTCCAAATACATGTATCCCTGTAGGAGAAAACAGTGAAACCTAAAAATGAAAACGATTACTGCAAACGAACGGTTTAACCTAGAAGAACGAAATTTGGTGAGCCAAGTTGTTTTGGTGTACTGATCATTACCTGAAAGAATCATCAAGATTGGGTGAAAAGATGTTTGCTGAGATTTCAGGCAACTCGTAGTTTTTGGAAGCTTGGCAACCCTTTTCCGCCAAAATGATTTTCGCAAGTCTCTGCTTAGGGCTACATCAACAGCAAACAAACCATAGAGATAGACCTTGAAAGTGCTCTATTGTGTCAAGTTTCAAAGAGCTAGCACAAACCTTCTTTGATTTAGAGTTCCAAATACATGTATCCCTATAGGAGAAAACAGAGTGAAACCTCAAAATGAAACCGGTTACTGCCAACGAACGGTTTAACCTAGAAGAACGAAATTTGGCGAGCCAAGTGGGATTGGTGTACTGATCATTACCTGAAAGTTTCATCAAGATTGGGTGAAAAAATGTTTGCTGAGATTTCAAGCAACTCGTAGTTGTTCTGAAGCTTGGCAACCCCTTTCCATCAAACTGATTTTCGCCAGTCTCTGCTTAGGGCTACATCAACAGAAAACCAACCATAGAGATAGAACTTGAAACTTCTTTATTGTGTCAAGTTTCAAAGAGCTAGAACAAACCGTATTTCATTTAGAGTTCCAAATACATGTATTCGTATATTAGAAAAAAGAGTGAAACCTAAAAATGAAAACGGTTACTGCAAAGAATGGTTTAACCTAGAAGAACGAAATTTGGTGAGCCAAGTGGTTTTGGTGTACTGATCATTACCTGAAACAATCATCAAGATTGGGTGAAAAAATTATTTGCTGAGATTTCAGGCAACTCGTAGTTTTTGGAAGCTTGGCAACCCCTTTCCATTAAAGTGATTTTCCCCAGTCTCTGCTTAGTGCTACATCAACAGCAAACAAACCAAAAAGATACAACTTGAAACTGCTCTATTGTGTCAAGTTTCAAAGAGCTAGCAGAAACCGTGTTTGATTTAGAGTTCTAAATACATGTATTTGTATAGGAGAAAATAGAGTGAAACTTAAATATGAAAACGGTTACTGCAAACGAATGGTTTAACCTAGTAGAACGAAATTTGGTGAGCCAAGTGGTTTTGGTGTACTGATCATTACCTGAAATAATCATCAAGATTGGGTGAAAAAATGTTTGCTCAGATTTCAGGCAACTCGTAGTTTTTGGAACTTTGGCAACCCCTTTCCATCAAAGTGATTTTAGTTACTCTTTCCTTTTGGCTACATCAATAGCAAAAAAATCATAGAGATAGAACTTATAACTGCTCTATTGTGTCCAGTTTCAAAGAGCTAGCAAAAACCGTCTTTGATTTAGAGTTCCAAATACATGTATCCCTATAGGAGAAAACAGAGTGAAACCTAAAAATGAAAACTTTACTGCAAACGAACGGTTTAACCTTAAAGAACGTAATTTGGTGAGCCAAGTGGTTTTGGTGTACTGATCATTATCTGAAAGAATCATCAAGATTGGGTGAAAAAATGTTTGCTGAGATTTCAGGCAACTCATAGTTTTTGGAAGCTTGGCAACCCCTTTCCAACAAAGTGATTTTCGCCAGTCTCTGCTTAGGAATACATCAACAGCAAACAATCCTTAGAGATAGAACTTGAAACTGCTCTATTGTGTCAAGTTTCAAAGAGCTAGCACAAACCGTCTTTTATTTAGAGTTCCAAATACATGTATCTCTATAGGAGAAAACATTGTGAAACCTAAAAATGAAAACGGTTACTGCAAACGAACGGTTTAACCTAGAAGAACGAAATTTGGTGAGCCAATTGGTTTTAGTGTACTCATCATTACCTGAAAGAATCATGAAGATTGGGTGAAAAAATGTTTGCTGAGAATTCAGTAAACTCGTAGTTTTTTGGAAACTTGGCAACCCCTTTCAATGAAAGTAATTTTCGCCAATCTCTACTTAGGGCTACAATAACAGCAAACAAACCATACAGATAGAACTTTAAAATGCGCTATTTTGTCAAGTTTCAAAGAGCTAGCACAAACCGTCTTTGATTTAGAGTTCCAAATACATGTATCCGAATAGGAGAAAACAGAGAGAAACCTAAAAATGAAGATGGTTACTGCAAACGAACGGTTTAACCTAGAAGAACGAAATTTGGTGATCCAAGTGGTCTTGGTGTACTGATCATTACCTGAAAGAATCATCAAGATTGGGTGAAAAAATGTTTGCTGAGATTTCAGGCAACTCGTAGTTTTTGGAAGCTTGGCAACCCCTTTCAATCAAAGTGATTTTAGACAGTCTCTGCTTAGGGCTACATCAACAGCAAACAAACCATAAAGATAGAACTTGAAACTGCTCTATTGTTTTCAAGTTTCAAAGAGCTAGCAAAAACCATCTTTGATTTAGAGTTCCAAATACATGTATCCCATAGGAGAAAACAGAGTGAAACCTAAAAATTAAAATGGTTACTGCAATCGAACGGTTTAACCTAGAAGAACGAAATTTGGTGAGCCACGTGGTTTTGGTGTACTGATCATTACCTGATAAAATCATCAAGATTAGGTGAAAAACTCTTTTCTAAGATTTCAGGCAACTCGTAGTTTTTTGGAAGCTTGGAACCCCCTTTCCATCAAAGTGATTTTCGCCAGTCACTGCTTAGGGCTACATCAACAGGAAACAAACCATAGAGATAGAACTTGAAACTGCTTTTTGTTGTGTCAAGTTTCAAGGAGCTAGCACAAACTGTCTTTAATTTAGAGTTCCAAATACTTGTATCCATATTAGAGAAAACAGAGTGAAATCTAAAATGAAAACGGTTACTGCAAACGAACGGTTTAACCTAGAAGAACGAAATTTGGTGAGCCAAGTTGTTTTGGTGTACTTATCATAACCTGAAAGAATCATCAAGATTGGGTGAAAAAATGTTTGCTGAGATTTCAGGCAACTCATAGTTTTTGGAAGCTTGGCAACCCCTTTCAATCAAAGTGATTCTTGCCAGTCTTTGCTTTGGGCTTCATCAACAGCATACAAACCATAAAGAGAGAACTCGAAACTGCTCCATTGTGTAAAGTTTCAAAGAGCTAGCACAAACCGTCTTTGATTTAGAGTTCCAAATACATGAATCCCTATAAGAGAAAACAGAGTGAAACCTAAAAATGAAAACGGTTACTGCAAACGAACGGTTTAACCTAG
>NW_027525463.1:0-19329 GCF_052094955.1 Ictidomys tridecemlineatus | reverse complement strand
CTATAGGGATACATGTATTTGGAACTCTAAATCAAACACGGTTTGTGCTAGCTCTTTGAAACTTGACACAATAAAGCAGTTTCAAGTTCTATCTCTATGGTTTGTTTGCTGTTGATGTAGCCCTAAGCAGAGACTGGCGAGAATCACTTTCATGGAAAGGGCCTGCCAAGCTTCCAAAAAACTTCGAGTTGCCTGAAATCTCAGCACACCCTTTTTCACCCAATCTTGATGAAACTTTCAGGTAATGATCAGTACACCAATCCCACTTGGCTCGCCAAATTTCGTTCTTCTAGGTTAAACCGTTCGTTGGCAGTAACCGGTTTCATTTTGAGGTTTCACTCTGTTTTCTCCTATAAGGATACATGTATTTGGAACTCTAAATCAAACACGGTTTGTGCTAGCTCTTTGAAACTTGACACAATAAAGCAGTTTCAAGTTCTATCTCTATGGTTTGGTTGCTGTTGATGTAGCCCTAAGCAGAGACTGGCGAGAATCACTTTCATGGAAAGGGCCTGCCAAGCTTCCAAAAAACTACGAGTTGCCCGAAATCTCAGCACACACTTTTTCACCCAATCTTGATGAAACTTTCAGGTAATGATCAGTACACCAATCCCACTTGGCTCGCCAAATTTCGTTCTTGTAGGTTAAACCGTTCGTTGGCAGTAACCGGTTTCATTTTGAGGTTTCACTCTGTTTTCTCCTATAGGGATACATGTATTTGGAACTCTAAATCAAACACGGTTTGTGCTAGCTCTTTGAAACTTGACACAATAAAGCAGTTTCAAGTTCTATCTCTATGGTTTGTTTGCTGTTGATGTAGCCCTAAGCAGAAACTTGCGAGAATCACTTTCATGGAAAGGGCCTGCCAAGCTTCCAAAAAACTTCGAGTTGCCTGAAATCTCAGCACACCCTTTTTCACCCAATCTTTATGAAACTTTCAGGTAATGATCAGTACACCAATCCCACTTGGCTCGCCAAATGTCGTTCTTCTAGGTTAAACCGGTCGTTGGCAGTAACCGTTTTCATTTTGAGGTTTCACTCTGTTTTCTCCTATAGGGATACATGTATTTGGAAATCTAAATCAAACACGGTTTGTGCTAGCTCTTTGAAACTTGAAACAATAAAGCAGTTTCAAGTTCTATCTCTATGGTTTGTTTGCTGTTGATGTAGCCCTAAGCAGAGACTGGCGAGAATCACTTTCATGGAAAGGGCCTGCCAAGCTTCCAAAAAACTACGAGTTGCCTGAAATCTCAGCACACACTTTTTCACCCAATCATGATGAAACGTTCAGGTAATGATCAGTACACCAATCCCACTTGGCTAGCCAAATTTCGTTCTTCTAGGTTAAACCGTTCGTTGGCAGTAACCGGTTTCATTTTGAGGTTTCACTCTGTTTTCTCCTATAGGGATACATGTATTTGGAACTCTAAATCAAACACGGTTTGTGCTAGCTCTTTGAAACTTGACTCAATAAAGCAGTTTCAAGTTCTATCTCTATGGTTTGTTTGCTGTTGATGTAGCCCTAAGCAGAGACTGGCGAGAATCACTTTCATGGAAAGGGCCTGCCAAGCTTCCAAAAAACTACAAGTTGCCCGAAATCTCAGCACACCCTTTTTCACCCAATATTGATGAAACTCTCAGGTAATGATCAGTACACCAATCCCACTTGGCTCGCCAAATTTAATTCTTCTAGGTTAAACCGTTCGTTGGCAGTAACCGGTTTCATTTTGAGGTTTCACTCTGTTTTCTCCTATAGGGATACATGTATTTGGAACTCTAAATCAAACACGGTTTGTGCTAGCTCTTTGAAACTTGACACAATAAAGCAGTTTCAAGTTCTATCTCTATGGTTTGTTTGCTGTTGATGTAGCCCTAAGCAGAGACTGGCGAGAATCACTTTCATGGAAAGGGCCTGCCAAGCTTCCAAAAAACTTCGAGTTGCCTGAAATCTCAGCACACCCTTTTTCACCCAATCTTGATGAAACTTTCAGGTAATGATCAGTACACCAATCCCACTTGGCTCGCCAAATTTCGTTCTTCTAGGTTAAACCGTTCGTTGGCAGTAACCGGTTTCATTTTGAGGTTTCACTCTGTTTTCTCCTATAAGGATACATGTATTTGGAACTCTAAATCAAACACGGTTTGTGCTAGCTCTTTGAAACTTGACACAATAAAGCAGTTTCAAGTTCTATCTCTATGGTTTGGTTGCTGTTGATGTAGCCCTAAGCAGAGACTGGCGAGAATCACTTTCATGGAAAGGGCCTGCCAAGCTTCCAAAAAACTACGAGTTGCCCGAAATCTCAGCACACACTTTTTCACCCAATCTTGATGAAACTTTCAGGTAATGATCAGTACACCAATCCCACTTGGCTCGCCAAATTTCGTTCTTGTAGGTTAAACCGTTCGTTGGCAGTAACCGGTTTCATTTTGAGGTTTCACTCTGTTTTCTCCTATAGGGATACATGTATTTGGAACTCTAAATCAAACACGGTTTGTGCTAGCTCTTTGAAACTTGACACAATAAAGCAGTTTCAAGTTCTATCTCTATGGTTTGTTTGCTGTTGATGTAGCCCTAAGCAGAAACTTGCGAGAATCACTTTCATGGAAAGGGCCTGCCAAGCTTCCAAAAAACTTCGAGTTGCCTGAAATCTCAGCACACCCTTTTTCACCCAATCTTTATGAAACTTTCAGGTAATGATCAGTACACCAATCCCACTTGGCTCGCCAAATGTCGTTCTTCTAGGTTAAACCGGTCGTTGGCAGTAACCGTTTTCATTTTGAGGTTTCACTCTGTTTTCTCCTATAGGGATACATGTATTTGGAAATCTAAATCAAACACGGTTTGTGCTAGCTCTTTGAAACTTGAAACAATAAAGCAGTTTCAAGTTCTATCTCTATGGTTTGTTTGCTGTTGATGTAGCCCTAAGCAGAGACTGGCGAGAATCACTTTCATGGAAAGGGCCTGCCAAGCTTCCAAAAAACTACGAGTTGCCTGAAATCTCAGCACACACTTTTTCACCCAATCATGATGAAACGTTCAGGTAATGATCAGTACACCAATCCCACTTGGCTAGCCAAATTTCGTTCTTCTAGGTTAAACCGTTCGTTGGCAGTAACCGGTTTCATTTTGAGGTTTCACTCTGTTTTCTCCTATAGGGATACATGTATTTGGAACTCTAAATCAAACACGGTTTGTGCTAGCTCTTTGAAACTTGACTCAATAAAGCAGTTTCAAGTTCTATCTCTATGGTTTGTTTGCTGTTGATGTAGCCCTAAGCAGAGACTGGCGAGAATCACTTTCATGGAAAGGGCCTGCCAAGCTTCCAAAAAACTACAAGTTGCCCGAAATCTCAGCACACCCTTTTTCACCCAATATTGATGAAACTCTCAGGTAATGATCAGTACACCAATCCCACTTGGCTCGCCAAATTTAATTCTTCTAGGTTAAACCGTTCGTTGGCAGTAACCGGTTTCATTTTGAGGTTTCACTCTGTTTTCTCCTATAGGGATACATGTATTTGGAACTCTAAATCAAACACGGTTTGTGCTAGCTCTTTGAAACTTGACACAATAAAGCAGTTTCAAGTTCTATCTCTATGGTTTGTTTGCTGTTGATGTAGCCCTAAGCAGAGACTGGCGAGAATCACTTTCATGGAAAGGGCCTGCCAAGCTTCCAAAAAACTTCGAGTTGCCTGAAATCTCAGCACACCCTTTTTCACCCAATCTTGATGAAACTTTCAGGTAATGATCAGTACACCAATCCCACTTGGCTCGCCAAATTTCGTTCTTCTAGGTTAAACCGTTCGTTGGCAGTAACCAGTTTCATTTTGAGGTTTCACTCTGTTTTCTCCTATAAGGATACATGTATTTGGAACTCTAAATCAAACCCGGTTTGTGCTAGCTCTTTGAAACTTGACACAATAAAGCAGTTTCAAGTTCTATCTCTATGGTTTGGTTGCTGTTGATGTAGCCCTAAGCAGAGACTGGCGAGAATCACTTTCATGGAAAGGGCCTGCCAAGCTTCCAAAAAACTACGAGTTGCCCGAAATCTCAGCACACACTTTTTCACCCAATCTTGATGAAACTTTCAGGTAATGATCAGTACACCAATCCCACTTGGCTCGCCAAATTTCGTTCTTGTAGGTTAAACCGTTCGTTGGCAGTAACCGGTTTCATTTTGAGGTTTCACTCTGTTTTCTCCTATAGGGATACATGTATTTGGAACTCTAAATCAAACAGGGTTTGTGCTAGCTCTTTGAAACTTGACACAATAAAGCAGTTTCAAGTTCTATCTCTATGGTTTGTTTGCTGTTGATGTAGCCCTAAGCAGAAACTTGCGAGAATCACTTTCATGGAAAGGGCCTGCCAAGCTTCCAAAAAACTAAGAGTTGCCTGAAATCTCAGCACACCCTTTTTCACCCAATCTTTATGAAACTTTCAGGTAATGATCAGTACACCAATCCCACTTGGCTCGCCAAATGTCGTTCTTCTAGGTTAAACCGGTCGTTGGCAGTAACCGTTTTCATTTTGAGGTTTCACTCTGTTTTCTCCTATAGGGATACATGTATTTGGAAATCTAAATCAAACACGGTTTGTGCTAGCTCTTTGAAACTTGAAACAATAAAGCAGTTTCAAGTTCTATCTCTATGGTTTGTTTGCTGTTGATGTAGCCCTAAGCAGAGACTGGCGAGAATCACTTTCATGGAAAGGGCCTGCCAAGCTTCCAAAAAACTACGAGTTGCCTGAAATCTCAGCACACACTTTTTCACCCAATCATGATGAAACGTTCAGGTAATGATCAGTACACCAATCCCACTTGGCTAGCCAAATTTCGTTCTTCTAGGTTAAACCGTTCGTTGGCAGTAACCGGTTTCATTTTGAGGTTTCACTCTGTTTTCTCCTATAGGGATACATGTATTTGGAACTCTAAATCAAACACGGTTTGTGCTAGCTCTTTGAAACTTGACACAATAAAGCAGTTTCAAGTTCTATCTCTATGGTTTGTTTGCTGTTGATGTAGCCCTAAGCAGAGACTGGCGAGAATCACTTTCATGGAAAGGGCCTGCCAAGCTTCCAAAAAACTACAAGTTGCCCGAAATCTCAGCACACCCTTTTTCACCCAAT
Organism: Ictidomys tridecemlineatus; assembly: GCF_052094955.1. Classification (NCBI taxonomy): domain Eukaryota; kingdom Metazoa; phylum Chordata; class Mammalia; order Rodentia; family Sciuridae; genus Ictidomys; species Ictidomys tridecemlineatus. The sequence goes on along the minus strand of NW_027525463.1, from coordinate 14,205 downwards.
ATTGATGAAACTCTCAGGTAATGATCAGTACACCAATCCCACTTGGCTCGCCAAATTTAATTCTTCTAGGTTAAACCGTTCGTTGGCAGTAACCGGTTTCATTTTGAGGTTTCACTCTGTTTTCTCCTATAGGGATACATGTATTTGGAACTCTAAATCAAACACGGTTTGTGCTAGCTCTTTGAAACTTGACACAATAAAGCAGTTTCAAGTTCTATCTCTATGGTTTGTTTGCTGTTGATGTAGCCCTAAGCAGAGACTGGCGAGAATCACTTTCATGGAAAGGGCCTGCCAAGCTTCCAAAAAACTTCGAGTTGCCTGAAATCTCAGCACACCCTTTTTCACCCAATCTTGATGAAACTTTCAGGTAATGATCAGTACACCAATCCCACTTGGCTCGCCAAATTTCGTTCTTCTAGGTTAAACCGTTCGTTGGCAGTAACCGGTTTCATTTTGAGGTTTCACTCTGTTTTCTCCTATAAGGATACATGTATTTGGAACTCTAAATCAAACACGGTTTGTGCTAGCTCTTTGAAACTTGACACAATAAAGCAGTTTCAAGTTCTATCTCTATGGTTTGGTTGCTGTTGATGTAGCCCTAAGCAGAGACTGGCGAGAATCACTTTCATGGAAAGGGCCTGCCAAGCTTCCAAAAAACTACAAGTTGCCCGAAATCTCAGCACACACTTTTTCACCCAATCTTGATGAAACTTTCAGGTAATGATCAGTACACCAATCCCACTTGGCTCGCCAAATTTCGTTCTTCTAGGTTAAACCATTCGTTGGCAGTAACCGGTTTCATTTTGAGGTTTCACTCTGTTTTCTCCTATAGGGATACATGTATTTGGAACTCTAAATCAAACAGGGTTTGTGCTAGCTCTTTGAAACTTGACACAATAAAGCAGTTTCAAGTTCTATCTCTATGGTTTGTTTGCTGTTGATGTAGCCCTAAGCAGAAACTTGCGAGAATCACTTTCATGGAAAGGGCCTGCCAAGCTTCCAAAAAACTAAGAGTTGCCTGAAATCTCAGCACACCCTTTTTCACCCAATCTTGATGAAACTTTCAGGTAATGATCAGTACACCAATCCCACTTGGCTCGCCAAATGTCGTTCTTCTAGGTTAAACCGGTCGTTGGCAGTAACCGTTTTCATTTTGAGGTTTCACTCTGTTTTCTCCTATAGGGATACATGTATTTGGAAATCTAAATCAAACACGGTTTGTGCTAGCTCTTTGAAACTTGAAACAATAAAGCAGTTTCAAGTTCTATCTCTATGGTTTGTTTGCTGTTGATGTAGCCCTAAGCAGAGACTGGCGAGAATCACTTTCATGGAAAGGGCCTGCCAAGCTTCCAAAAAACTACGAGTTGCCTGAAATCTCAGCACACACTTTTTCACCCAATCATGATGAAACGTTCAGGTAATGATCAGTACACCAATCCCACTTGGCTCGCCAAATTTCGTTCTTCTAGGTTAAACCGTTCGTTGGCAGTAACCGGTTTCATTTTGAGGTTTCACTCTGTTTTCTCCTATAGGGATACATGTATTTGGAACTCTAAATCAAACACGGTTTGTGCTAGCTCTTTGAAACTTGACACAATAAAGCAGTTTCAAGTTCTATCTCTATGGTTTGTTTGCTGTTGATGTAGCCCTAAGCAGAGACTGGCGAGAATCACTTTCATGGAAAGGGCCTGCCAAGCTTCCAAAAAACTACGAGTTGCCTGAAATCTCAGCACACCCTTTTTCACCCAATATTGATGAAACTCTCAGGTAATGATCAGTACACCAATCCCACTTGGCTCGCCAAATTTCCTTCTTCTAGGTTAAACCGTTCGTTGGCAGTAACCGGTTTAATTTTGAGGTTTCACTCTGTTTTCTCCTATAGGGATACATGTATTTGGAACTCTAAATCAAACACGGTTTGTGCTAGCTCTTTGAAACTTGACACAATAAAGCAGTTTCAAGTTCTATCTCTATGGTTTGTTTGCTGTTGATGTAGCCCTAAGCAGAGACTGGCGAGAATCACTTTCATGGAAAGGGCCTGCCAAGCTTCCAAAAAACTTCGAGTTGCCTGAAATCTCAGCACACCCTTTTTCACCCAATCTTGATGAAACTTTCAGGTAATGATCAGTACACCATTCCCACTTGGCTCACCAAATTTCGTTCTTCTAGGTTAAACCGTTCGTTGGCAGTAACCGGTTTCATTTTGAGGTTTCACTCTGTTTTCTCCTATAAGGATACATGTATTTGGAACTCTAAATCAAACACGGTTTGTGCTAGCTCTTTGAAACTTGACACAATAAAGCAGTTTCAAGTTCTATCTCTATGGTTTGGTTGCTGTTGATGTAGCCCTAAGCAGAGACTGGCGAGAATCACTTTCATGGAAAGGGCCTGCCAAGCTTCCAAAAAACTACGAGTTGCCCGAAATCTCAGCACACACTTTTTCACCCAATCTTGATGAAACTTTCAGGTAATGATCAGTACACCAATCCCACTTGGCTCGCCAAATTTCGTTCTTCTAGGTTAAACCGTTCCTTGGCAGTAACCGGTTTCATTTTGAGGTTTCACTCTGTTTTCTCCTATAGGGATACATGTATTTGGAACTCTAAATCAAACAGGGTTTGTGCTAGCTCTTTGAAACATGACACAATAAAGCAGTTTCAAGTTCTATCTCTATGGTTTGTTTGCTGTTGATGTAGCCCTAAGCAGAAACTTGCGAGAATCACTTTCATGGAAAGGGCCTGCCAAGCTTCCAAAAAACTAAGAGTTGCCTGAAATCTCAGCACACCCTTTTTCACCCAATCTTTATGAAACTTTCAGGTAATGATCAGTACACCAATCCCACTTGGCTCGCCAAATGTCGTTCTTCTAGGTTAAACCGGTCGTTGGCAGTAACCGTTTTCATTTTGAGGTTTCACTCTGTTTTCTCCTATAGGGATACATGTATTTGGAAATCTAAATCAAACACGGTTTGTGCTAGCTCTTTGAAACTTGAAACAATAAAGCAGTTTCAAGTTCTATCTCTATGGTTTGTTTGCTGTTGATGTAGCCCTAAGCAGAGACTGGCGAGAATCACTTTCATGGAAAGGGCCTGCCAAGCTTCCAAAAAACTACGAGTTGCCTGAAATCTCAGCACACACTTTTTCACCCAATCATGATGAAACGTTCAGGTAATGATCAGTACACCAATCCCACTTGGCTCGCCAAATTTCGTTCTTCTAGGTTAAACCGTTCGTTGGCAGTAACCGGTTTCATTTTGAGGTTTCACTCTGTTTTCTCCTATAGGGATACATGTATTTGGAACTCTAAATCAAACACGGTTTGTGCTAGCTCTTTGAAACTTGACACAATAAAGCAGTTTCAAGTTCTATCTCTATGGTTTGTTTGCTGTTGATGTAGCCCTAAGCAGAGACTGGCGAGAATCACTTTCATGGAAAGGGCCTGCCAAGCTTCCAAAAAACTACAAGTTGCCCGAAATCTCAGCACACCCTTTTTCACCCAATATTGATGAAACTCTCAGGTAATGATCAGTACACCAATCCCACTTGGCTCGCCAAATTTCCTTCTTCTAGGTTAAACCGTTCGTTGGCAGTAACCGGTTTCATTTTGAGGTTTCACTCTGTTTTCTCCTATAGGGATACATGTATTTGGAACTCTAAATCAAACACGGTTTGTGCTAGCTCTTTGAAACTTGACACAATAAAGCAGTTTCAAGTTCTATCTCTATGGTTTGTTTGCTGTTGATGTAGCCCTAAGCAGAGACTGGCGAGAATCACTTTCATGGAAAGGGCCTGCCAAGCTTCCAAAAAACTTCGAGTTGTCTGAAATCTCAGCACACCCTTTTTCACCCAATCTTGATGAAACTTTCAGGTAATGATCAGTACACCAATCCCACTTGGCTCGCCAAATTTCGTTCTTCTAGGTTAAACCGATCGTTGGCAGTAACCGGTTTCATTTTGAGGTTTCACTCTGTTTTCTCCTATAAGGATACATGTATTTGGAACTCTAAATCAAACACGGTTTGTGCTAGCTCTTTGAAACTTGACACAATAAAGCAGTTTCAAGTTCTATCTCTATGGTTTGGTTGCTGTTGATGTAGCCCTAAGCAGAGACTGGCGAGAATCACTTTCATGGAAAGGGCCTGCCAAGCTTCCAAAAAACTACGAGTTGCCCGAAATCTCAGCACACACTTTTTCACCCAATCTTGATGAAACTTTCAGGTAATGATCAGTACACCAATCCCACTTGGCTCGCCAAATTTCGTTCTTCTAGGTTAAACCGTTCGTTGGCAGTAACCGGTTTCATTTTGAGGTTTCACTCTGTTTTCTCCTATAGGGATACATGTATTTGGAACTCTAAATCAAACACGGTTTGTGCTAGCTCTTTGAAACTTGACACAATAAAGCAGTTTCAAGTTCTATCTCTATGGTTTGTTTGCTGTTGATGTAGCCCTAAGCAGAGACTGGCGAGAATCACTTTCATGGAAAGGGCCTGCCAAGCTTCCAAAAAACTTCGAGTTGCCTGAAATCTCAGCACACCCTTTTTCACCCAATCTTGATGAAACTTTCAGGTAATGATCAGTACACCAATCCCACTTGGCTCGCCAAATTTCGTTCTTCTAGGTTAAACCGTTCGTTGGCAGTAACCGGTTTCATTTTGAGGTTTCACACTGTTTTCTCCTATAAGGATACATGTATTTGGAACTCTAAATCAAACACGGTTTGTGCTAGCTCTTTGAAACTTGACACAATAAAGCAGTTTCAAGTTCTATCTCTATGGTTTGGTTGCTGTTGATGTAGCCCTAAGCAGAGACTGGCGAGAATCACTTTCATGGAAAGGGCCTGCCAAGCTTCCAAAAAACTACGAGTTGCCCGAAATCTCAGCACACACTTTTTCACCCAATCTTGATGAAACTTTCAGGTAATGATCAGTACACCAATCCCACTTGGCTCGCCAAATTTCGTTCTTGTAGGTTAAACCGTTCGTTGGCAGTAACCGGTTTCATTTTGAGGTTTCACTCTGTTTTCTCCTATAGGGATACATGTATTTGGAACTCTAAATCAAACACGGTTTGTGCTAGCTCTTTGAAACTTGACACAATAAAGCAGTTTCAAGTTCTATCTCTATGGTTTGTTTGCTGTTGATGTAGCCCTAAGCAGAAACTTGCGAGAATCACTTTCATGGAAAGGGCCTGCCAAGCTTCCAAAAAACTTCGAGTTGCCTGAAATCTCAGCACACCCTTTTTCACCCAATCTTTATGAAACTTTCAGGTAATGATCAGTACACCAATCCCACTTGGCTCGCCAAATGTCGTTCTTCTAGGTTAAACCGGTCGTTGGCAGTAACCGTTTTCATTTTGAGGTTTCACTCTGTTTTCTCCTATAGGGATACATGTATTTGGAAATCTAAATCAAACACGGTTTGTGCTAGCTCTTTGAAACTTGAAACAATAAAGCAGTTTCAAGTTCTATCTCTATGGTTTGTTTGCTGTTGATGTAGCCCTAAGCAGAGACTGGCGAGAATCACTTTCATGGAAAGGGCCTGCCAAGCTTCCAAAAAACTACGAGTTGCCTGAAATCTCAGCACACACTTTTTCACCCAATCATGATGAAACGTTCAGGTAATGATCAGTACACCAATCCCACTTGGCTAGCCAAATTTCGTTCTTCTAGGTTAAACCGTTCGTTGGCAGTAACCGGTTTCATTTTGAGGTTTCACTCTGTTTTCTCCTATAGGGATACATGTATTTGGAACTCTAAATCAAACACGGTTTGTGCTAGCTCTTTGAAACTTGACTCAATAAAGCAGTTTCAAGTTCTATCTCTATGGTTTGTTTGCTGTTGATGTAGCCCTAAGCAGAGACTGGCGAGAATCACTTTCATGGAAAGGGCCTGCCAAGCTTCCAAAAAACTACAAGTTGCCCGAAATCTCAGCACACCCTTTTTCACCCAATATTGATGAAACTCTCAGGTAATGATCAGTACACCAATCCCACTTGGCTCGCCAAATTTAATTCTTCTAGGTTAAACCGTTCGTTGGCAGTAACCGGTTTCATTTTGAGGTTTCACTCTGTTTTCTCCTATAGGGATACATGTATTTGGAACTCTAAATCAAACACGGTTTGTGCTAGCTCTTTGAAACTTGACACAATAAAGCAGTTTCAAGTTCTATCTCTATGGTTTGTTTGCTGTTGATGTAGCCCTAAGCAGAGACTGGCGAGAATCACTTTCATGGAAAGGGCCTGCCAAGCTTCCAAAAAACTTCGAGTTGCCTGAAATCTCAGCACACCCTTTTTCACCCAATCTTGATGAAACTTTCAGGTAATGATCAGTACACCAATCCCACTTGGCTCGCCAAATTTCGTTCTTCTAGGTTAAACCGTTCGTTGGCAGTAACCAGTTTCATTTTGAGGTTTCACTCTGTTTTCTCCTATAAGGATACATGTATTTGGAACTCTAAATCAAACCCGGTTTGTGCTAGCTCTTTGAAACTTGACACAATAAAGCAGTTTCAAGTTCTATCTCTATGGTTTGGTTGCTGTTGATGTAGCCCTAAGCAGAGACTGGCGAGAATCACTTTCATGGAAAGGGCCTGCCAAGCTTCCAAAAAACTACGAGTTGCCCGAAATCTCAGCACACACTTTTTCACCCAATCTTGATGAAACTTTCAGGTAATGATCAGTACACCAATCCCACTTGGCTCGCCAAATTTCGTTCTTGTAGGTTAAACCGTTCGTTGGCAGTAACCGGTTTCATTTTGAGGTTTCACTCTGTTTTCTCCTATAGGGATACATGTATTTGGAACTCTAAATCAAACAGGGTTTGTGCTAGCTCTTTGAAACTTGACACAATAAAGCAGTTTCAAGTTCTATCTCTATGGTTTGTTTGCTGTTGATGTAGCCCTAAGCAGAAACTTGCGAGAATCACTTTCATGGAAAGGGCCTGCCAAGCTTCCAAAAAACTAAGAGTTGCCTGAAATCTCAGCACACCCTTTTTCACCCAATCTTTATGAAACTTTCAGGTAATGATCAGTACACCAATCCCACTTGGCTCGCCAAATGTCGTTCTTCTAGGTTAAACCGGTCGTTGGCAGTAATCGTTTTCATTTTGAGGTTTCACTCTGTTTTCTCCTATAGGGATACATGTATTTGGAAATCTAAATCAAACACGGTTTGTGCTAGCTCTTTGAAACTTGAAACAATAAAGCAGTTTCAAGTTCTATCTCTATGGTTTGTTTGCTGTTGATGTAGCCCTAAGCAGAGACTGGCGAGAATCACTTTCATGGAAAGGGCCTGCCAAGCTTCCAAAAAACTACGAGTTGCCTGAAATCTCAGCACACACTTTTTCACCCAATCATGATGAAACGTTCAGGTAATGATCAGTACACCAATCCCACTTGGCTAGCCAAATTTCGTTCTTCTAGGTTAAACCGTTCGTTGGCAGTAACCGGTTTCATTTTGAGGTTTCACTCTGTTTTCTCCTATAGGGATACATGTATTTGGAACTCTAAATCAAACACGGTTTGTGCTAGCTCTTTGAAACTTGACACAATAAAGCAGTTTCAAGTTCTATCTCTATGGTTTGTTTGCTGTTGATGTAGCCCTAAGCAGAGACTGGCGAGAATCACTTTCATGGAAAGGGCCTGCCAAGCTTCCAAAAAACTACAAGTTGCCCGAAATCTCAGCACACCCTTTTTCACCCAATATTGATGAAACTCTCAGGTAATGATCAGTACACCAATCCCACTTGGCTCGCCAAATTTAATTCTTCTAGGTTAAACCGTTCGTTGGCAGTAACCGGTTTCATTTTGAGGTTTCACTCTGTTTTCTCCTATAGGGATACATGTATTTGGAACTCTAAATCAAACACGGTTTGTGCTAGCTCTTTGAAACTTGACACAATAAAGCAGTTTCAAGTTCTATCTCTATGGTTTGTTTGCTGTTGATGTAGCCCTAAGCAGAGACTGGCGAGAATCACTTTCATGGAAAGGGCCTGCCAAGCTTCCAAAAAACTTCGAGTTGCCTGAAATCTCAGCACACCCTTTTTCACCCAATCTTGATGAAACTTTCAGGTAATGATCAGTACACCAATCCCACTTGGCTCGCCAAATTTCGTTCTTCTAGGTTAAACCGTTCGTTGGCAGTAACCGGTTTCATTTTGAGGTTTCACTCTGTTTTCTCCTATAAGGATACATGTATTTGGAACTCTAAATCAAACACGGTTTGTGCTAGCTCTTTGAAACTTGACACAATAAAGCAGTTTCAAGTTCTATCTCTATGGTTTGGTTGCTGTTGATGTAGCCCTAAGCAGAGACTGGCGAGAATCACTTTCATGGAAAGGGCCTGCCAAGCTTCCAAAAAACTACGAGTTGCCCGAAATCTCAGCACACACTTTTTCACCCAATCTTGATGAAACTTTCAGGTAATGATCAGTACACCAATCCCACTTGGCTCGCCAAATTTCGTTCTTGTAGGTTAAACCGTTCGTTGGCAGTAACCGGTTTCATTTTGAGGTTTCACTCTGTTTTCTCCTATAGGGATACATGTATTTGGAACTCTAAATCAAACAGGGTTTGTGCTAGCTCTTTGAAACTTGACACAATAAAGCAGTTTCAAGTTCTATCTCTATGGTTTGTTTGCTGTTGATGTAGCCCTAAGCAGAAACTTGCGAGAATCACTTTCATGGAAAGGGCCTGCCAAGCTTCCAAAAAACTAAGAGTTGCCTGAAATCTCAGCACACCCTTTTTCACCCAATCTTTATGAAACTTTCAGGTAATGATCAGTACACCAATCCCACTTGGCTCGCCAAATGTCGTTCTTCTAGGTTAAACCGGTCGTTGGCAGTAATCGTTTTCATTTTGAGGTTTCACTCTGTTTTCTCCTATAGGGATACATGTATTTGGAAATCTAAATCAAACACGGTTTGTGCTAGCTCTTTGAAACTTGAAACAATAAAGCAGTTTCAAGTTCTATCTCTATGGTTTGTTTGCTGTTGATGTAGCCCTAAGCAGAGACTGGCGAGAATCACTTTCATGGAAAGGGCCTGCCAAGCTTCCAAAAAACTACGAGTTGCCTGAAATCTCAGCACACACTTTTTCACCCAATCATGATGAAACGTTCAGGTAATGATCAGTACACCAATCCCACTTGGCTAGCCAAATTTCGTTCTTCTAGGTTAAACCGTTCGTTGGCAGTAACCGGTTTCATTTTGAGGTTTCACTCTGTTTTCTCCTATAGGGATACATGTATTTGGAACTCTAAATCAAACACGGTTTGTGCTAGCTCTTTGAAACTTGACACAATAAAGCAGTTTCAAGTTCTATCTCTATGGTTTGTTTGCTGTTGATGTAGCCCTAAGCAGAGACTGGCGAGAATCACTTTCATGGAAAGGGCCTGCCAAGCTTCCAAAAAACTACAAGTTGCCCGAAATCTCAGCACACCCTTTTTCACCCAATATTGATGAAACTCTCAGGTAATGATCAGTACACCAATCCCACTTGGCTCGCCAAATTTAATTCTTCTAGGTTAAACCGTTCGTTGGCAGTAACCGGTTTCATTTTGAGGTTTCACTCTGTTTTCTCCTATAGGGATACATGTATTTGGAACTCTAAATCAAACACGGTTTGTGCTAGCTCTTTGAAACTTGACACAATAAAGCAGTTTCAAGTTCTATCTCTATGGTTTGTTTGCTGTTGATGTAGCCCTAAGCAGAGACTGGCGAGAATCACTTTCATGGAAAGGGCCTGCCAAGCTTCCAAAAAACTTCGAGTTGCCTGAAATCTCAGCACACCCTTTTTCACCCAATCTTGATGAAACTTTCAGGTAATGATCAGTACACCAATCCCACTTGGCTCGCCAAATTTCGTTCTTCTAGGTTAAACCGTTCGTTGGCAGTAACCGGTTTCATTTTGAGGTTTCACTCTGTTTTCTCCTATAAGGATACATGTATTTGGAACTCTAAATCAAACACGGTTTGTGCTAGCTCTTTGAAACTTGACACAATAAAGCAGTTTCAAGTTCTATCTCTATGGTTTGGTTGCTGTTGATGTAGCCCTAAGCAGAGACTGGCGAGAATCACTTTCATGGAAAGGGCCTGCCAAGCTTCCAAAAAACTACAAGTTGCCCGAAATCTCAGCACACACTTTTTCACCCAATCTTGATGAAACTTTCAGGTAATGATCAGTACACCAATCCCACTTGGCTCGCCAAATTTCGTTCTTCTAGGTTAAACCGTTCGTTGGCAGTAACCGGTTTCATTTTGAGGTTTCACTCTGTTTTCTCCTATAGGGATACATGTATTTGGAACTCTAAATCAAACAGGGTTTGTGCTAGCTCTTTGAAACTTGACACAATAAAGCAGTTTCAAGTTCTATCTCTATGGTTTGTTTGCTGTTGATGTAGCCCTAAGCAGAAACTTGCGAGAATCACTTTCATGGAAAGGGCCTGCCAAGCTTCCAAAAAACTAAGAGTTGCCTGAAATCTCAGCACACCCTTTTTCACCCAATCTTGATGAAACTTTCAGGTAATGATCAGTACACCAATCCCACTTGGCTCGCCAAATGTCGTTCTTCTAGGTTAAACCGGTCGTTGGCAGTAACCGTTTTCATTTTGAGGTTTCACTCTGTTTTCTCCTATAGGGATACATGTATTTGGAAATCTAAATCAAACACGGTTTGTGCTAGCTCTTTGAAACTTGAAACAATAAAGCAGTTTCAAGTTCTATCTCTATGGTTTGTTTGCTGTTGATGTAGCCCTAAGCAGAGACTGGCGAGAATCACTTTCATGGAAAGGGCCTGCCAAGCTTCCAAAAAACTACGAGTTGCCTGAAATCTCAGCACACACTTTTTCACCCAATCATGATGAAACGTTCAGGTAATGATCAGTACACCAATCCCACTTGGCTCGCCAAATTTCGTTCTTCTAGGTTAAACCGTTCGTTGGCAGTAACCGGTTTCATTTTGAGGTTTCACTCTGTTTTCTCCTATAGGGATACATGTATTTGGAACTCTAAATCAAACACGGTTTGTGCTAGCTCTTTGAAACTTGACACAATAAAGCAGTTTCAAGTTCTATCTCTATGGTTTGTTTGCTGTTGATGTAGCCCTAAGCAGAGACTGGCGAGAATCACTTTCATGGAAAGGGCCTGCCAAGCTTCCAAAAAACTACGAGTTGCCTGAAATCTCAGCACACCCTTTTTCACCCAATATTGATGAAACTCTCAGGTAATGATCAGTACACCAATCCCACTTGGCTCGCCAAATTTCCTTCTTCTAGGTTAAACCGTTCGTTGGCAGTAACCGGTTTAATTTTGAGGTTTCACTCTGTTTTCTCCTATAGGGATACATGTATTTGGAACTCTAAATCAAACACGGTTTGTGCTAGCTCTTTGAAACTTGACACAATAAAGCAGTTTCAAGTTCTATCTCTATGGTTTGTTTGCTGTTGATGTAGCCCTAAGCAGAGACTGGCGAGAATCACTTTCATGGAAAGGGCCTGCCAAGCTTCCAAAAAACTTCGAGTTGCCTGAAATCTCAGCACACCCTTTTTCACCCAATCTTGATGAAACTTTCAGGTAATGATCAGTACACCATTCCCACTTGGCTCACCAAATTTCGTTCTTCTAGGTTAAACCGTTCGTTGGCAGTAACCGGTTTCATTTTGAGGTTTCACTCTGTTTTCTCCTATAAGGATACATGTATTTGGAACTCTAAATCAAACACGGTTTGTGCTAGCTCTTTGAAACTTGACACAATAAAGCAGTTTCAAGTTCTATCTCTATGGTTTGGTTGCTGTTGATGTAGCCCTAAGCAGAGACTGGCGAGAATCACTTTCATGGAAAGGGCCTGCCAAGCTTCCAAAAAACTACGAGTTGCCCGAAATCTCAGCACACACTTTTTCACCCAATCTTGATGAAACTTTCAGGTAATGATCAGTACACCAATCCCACTTGGCTCGCCAAATTTCGTTCTTCTAGGTTAAACCGTTCCTTGGCAGTAACCGGTTCATTTTGAGGATTCACTCTGTTTTCTCCTATAGGGATACATGTATTTGGAACTCTAAATCAAACAGGGTTTGTGCTAGCTCTTTGAAACATGACACAATAAAGCAGTTTCAAGTTCTATCTCTATGGTTTGTTTGCTGTTGATGTAGCCCTAAGCAGAAACTTGCGAGAATCACTTTCATGGAAAGGGCCTGCCAAGCTTCCAAAAAACTAAGAGTTGCCTGAAATCTCAGCACACCCTTTTTCACCCAATCTTTATGAAACTTTCAGGTAATGATCAGTACACCAATCCCACTTGGCTCGCCAAATGTCGTTCTTCTAGGTTAAACCGGTCGTTGGCAGTAACCGTTTTCATTTTGAGGTTTCACTCTGTTTTCTCCTATAGGGATACATGTATTTGGAAATCTAAATCAAACACGGTTTGTGCTAGCTCTTTGAAACTTGAAACAATAAAGCAGTTTCAAGTTCTATCTCTATGGTTTGTTTGCTGTTGATGTAGCCCTAAGCAGAGACTGGCGAGAATCACTTTCATGGAAAGGGCCTGCCAAGCTTCCAAAAAACTACGAGTTGCCTGAAATCTCAGCACACACTTTTTCACCCAATCATGATGAAACGTTCAGGTAATGATCAGTACACCAATCCCACTTGGCTCGCCAAATTTCGTTCTTCTAGGTTAAACCGTTCGTTGGCAGTAACCGGTTTCATTTTGAGGTTTCACTCTGTTTTCTCCTATAGGGATACATGTATTTGGAACTCTAAATCAAACACGGTTTGTGCTAGCTCTTTGAAACTTGACACAATAAAGCAGTTTCAAGTTCTATCTCTATGGTTTGTTTGCTGTTGATGTAGCCCTAAGCAGAGACTGGCGAGAATCACTTTCATGGAAAGGGCCTGCCAAGCTTCCAAAAAACTACAAGTTGCCCGAAATCTCAGCACACCCTTTTTCACCCAATATTGATGAAACTCTCAGGTAATGATCAGTACACCAATCCCACTTGGCTCGCCAAATTTCCTTCTTCTAGGTTAAACCGTTCGTTGGCAGTAACCGGTTTCATTTTGAGGTTTCACTCTGTTTTCTCCTATAGGGATACATGTATTTGGAACTCTAAATCAAACACGGTTTGTGCTAGCTCTTTGAAACTTGACACAATAAAGCAGTTTCAAGTTCTATCTCTATGGTTTGTTTGCTGTTGATGTAGCCCTAAGCAGAGACTGGCGAGAATCACTTTCATGGAAAGGGCCTGCCAAGCTTCCAAAAAACTTCGAGTTGCCTGAAATCTCAGCACACCCTTTTTCACCCAATCTTGATGAAACTTTCAGGTAATGATCAGTACACCAATCCCACTTGGCTCGCCAAATTTCGTTCTTCTAGGTTAAACCGATCGTTGGCAGTAACCGGTTTCATTTTGAGGTTTCACTCTGTTTTCTCCTATAAGGATACATGTATTTGGAACTCTAAATCAAACACGGTTTGTGCTAGCTCTTTGAAACTTGACACAATAAAGCAGTTTCAAGTTCTATCTCTATGGTTTGGTTGCTGTTGATGTAGCCCTAAGCAGAGACTGGCGAGAATCACTTTCATGGAAAGGGCCTGCCAAGCTTCCAAAAAACTACGAGTTGCCCGAAATCTCAGCACACACTTTTTCACCCAATCTTGATGAAACTTTCAGGTAATGATCAGTACACCAATCCCACTTGGCTCGCCAAATTTCGTTCTTCTAGGTTAAACCGTTCGTTGGCAGTAACCGGTTTCATTTTGAGGTTTCACTCTGTTTTCTCCTATAGGGATACATGTATTTGGAACTCTAAATCAAACACGGTTTGTGCTAGCTCTTTGAAACTTGACACAATAAAGCAGTTTCAAGTTCTATCTCTATGGTTTGTTTGCTGTTGATGTAGCCCTAAGCAGAAACTTGCGAGAATCACTTTCATGGAAAGGGCCTGCCAAGCTTCCAAAAAACTAAGAGTTGCCTGAAATCTCAGCACACCCTTTTACACCCAATCTTTATGAAACTTTCAGGTAATGATCAGTACACCAATCCCACTTGGCTCGCCAAATGTCGTTCTTCTAGGTTAAACCGGTCGTTGGCAGTAACCGTTTTCATTTTGAGGTTTTCACTCTGTTTTCTCCTATAGGGATACATGTATTTGGAAATCTAAATCAAACACGGTTTGTGCTAGCTCTTTGAAACTTGAAACAATAAAGCAG